>NC_048228.1:76728877-76734642 GCF_002007445.2 Ailuropoda melanoleuca
CGGGGGCAGCCGAGCGCAGGGCGGGGAGAAAGCCAGCCCCTGGGGCCGCGGGGCCGCGGGGAGCGCGCCTGGGCCTGCCCCCCCACACCCTACCCCGCCCCGGCACCGCCCAGCAGCCTCGCATTTCCCTCGCTCGGGAGCCTTGGGCAAGTCCTCGCCGCTCACCCCTTGCTTCTCCCGTTGTCACCCTCGGAAGCCTCCAGCTCCCGCTCGGCACACAGCACCCCCCACGCCCACCGCTCCTCCGCTCCTCCGCTCCTGCGCACAGGGACTGCCCTCCTGCACCGACTGAATCCCAAAGTTCTACAGCGTCACTCGAGAGCCACCACCCTCAGTAGCTGTTGACAAACCCTGCTCCTCCGAGCTCCCCTCACACTCCGGGTCCGCGGCCCGTCTCCGCCCCAAGGGCTATAGGGGCCTCCGGGGACTGTCCGCAAATTAGGACGCAAGGTGTAATTGCCCTGCACTCTGGACAGTCGTAGGCCCGGGGCTCCGGGCGCAGAGCCACGACACAGCGCGCGGATGGAGCTTCCTGGGCAGAGAGCGCGCGCTGTCTACCCGGCGGAGACACAACCCCGATGCACCAAGGTACCGGCGCCAAGAGAGGTGTAAGCCTGGTAATTACCAAGCCGAGGGCCTTGAAGCCAAAACGCGTCCCCTCTCAGACACACTGTGTCACTTTTCTGCAGAGAAACGCGCTGAAACTCCACGTGAGCGGGAGTATCGGGCCAGCCGGTGCCACCCAGGCCAGCGCTCCCTGCATCCACACCCCCTGAATGCGGGCCTGGGACAGCGGGGTGGCCTTAGGACAACCACGAGGCACCCCTCCCCAAAAGTTCGAAGCATTCGAGAAACCTGGACAATGCAGCCCTATGCTTGACAACCTACACTCCACCTCCCTTAAAGGAGGGGGGGGTGGTGGTGTAAGTAAGAATGGGGAAATTCCATGTGTAGCCTCCGACCGGGCACAGACACCTCCCAGTCTAAATACAGATTCATATTCATGAGAACGGGATAAATAAAGACAAATCCCCACTGTAATAACACTTGGATTCCCATCCGTCTTTGCTGGCCTTTAGGTTTAGGGGACTGAAGACAGATGTTTGCATCTCTTTTCTCCTCTTGTCTGGTGACCATAAAGAAAAACCATTTAGAGCGTTGCAATTTGTTTCTCGCCGCAGTACAACCTTGTACACATTTATTTTCATTTCACCCCCGTGCACAAAAAAGTGCACACTGGTCACCAAGGGCCCTTCTTTATCAAATACACATTGTACAACATACAACTGCAATAAAACCATCAGACCGCCCCATAAAACTATCACCAGGCAGCTCCGCGGGTCCTGCTGCCTGCACTCCCGACGTTTGGTCTCCCGAACGTCCAGAGGATGCGCCATCACCTGAAATCAGCCTGAAACTCACCCAGCAGAGAAGCACAAGGCTGGGGGGCCGCTGTCCCTGTTTAATCCATTACAGCGTCCGCTGCAGTTTAGTGCGCAATAAAACACGGTGGCAGTGGAGAGCGGGCGCCCATCCACTCCCCAGCACTAGCATCGAATTAAACCACTTAGTTTGGCAAACACTGAACGCCTAAATGCCCCTATAAAGACTTTATGAGTTTGTTACTTTAATTACTGACTTGTTACAGAGCACATAAAGGGGGTAATGAATGCAATAAAACTAATTATCTACACATTTAATTCATATAAAATATCCAGGGTTTGTTTACACCACCCGGCGATTCAACTAAGCATTCCTCCTCTTGTCCACCGAGAGGAAGGATTTAATGAAATAGTTTTCCTTATTCTGCTAAAGCCTAACGAACCAAATGAAAATTACCCTCCGCTTAAATCATGGGGCCACGAAGGTCCACAAATCACTGTTCGCTTCTTTGTCTGTACCTTGCTGCCAGCACCCAAGAGCCTGAGGAGTTGGAGAAGGAAAGAACCCGACCTGGAGCCTGGGCATTTTAAGAGCAAAGATTTCGCTCACTGCAGTCAACGAACCTAAAGGGCAAGCAGACGGCAATCCTCTTTGTGAAGCCCCAGGTCTGTGGTAGGTTGGGGGCACCTGAAAAAGTGTAGGTGATAAAAGAGGAGAGTGCCCAAGAGGGATGGAAGAGGAGACATACTTGGGGACACTTCATGCCCGCTTGCCAGTCATGGTGTAATTAAAATCAACAACCGCACAGAACCTCCAAACCAACAAAATGCAAACCTTGAGCTAATGCAGAAAGACACAGACCGGACCGCAAAGAAGCCATCGGTTGACAATCCAGATGTTTCACATTCAAGAGCTTTACTCAGATGTTGCTTTATTTTTTTAAACAGCTGTGTAAGCGAGTCTCTAGAAAAGCATGTTAAGCTGTGACAAGAAATGCAATTTATAAGATCCTCTTTTTTTTTTTAACCCCCTCCACCAGGTGTATTTTAAAGAAATCTGCTTATCCTTCACATAAACCCCCTTGGCCCACTTACTCTATGTTACAGGGCGCCTGAGTCTTGCCAATGTCCCAGTCCTTTATAACATTTCATGCACTTCGGGGGGTAGGCTTGTTGTTAAATTGAGCGTGTAACGCTCTTACAAAACAGGTTTTCTATGACATCAAGGTTTCTTCTGCCTAACCGAGGGGGAAAAAAAAGGACGAAGAAGGGGGAAAACACACACACTATCTCAATTTATGCCTAAGGTATATGATCAGTTAAAAAGGCTTAAAAGCTCGGGGAAATTGGATCAGGGAGAATCGTCACCCAACTTTCATTATTTCCAAGTAGTGTGATTGAATTAAAGGGCAGGGAGCTGGTTAGAAGGGAGGATCAGGGGCTCAGTGCGTAATGGTGTGGTATTAAATTCTAATTAGAGATGCAGGAATCAATGATAGGGAGGTTGGACAGCTCAGTTCCCCAGTGCCAGCCCAATAGACGGATGAGTTATTGTCATGTAAAAAGCGCCAGCAATAAGACCAACCGCTTTGCTATTGTCCAAGTGGAAAGAGCCAAGTTTATTATGAGGACTATATGCTCTAGAGACCTCAGACAAGGCATCTCATAGGAGGCTTTTTCATAAAACTAGGCTCTGCTGGTAGTAAGGAGGCCAGTTTGGAGGCAGGCGTTGAGCTGTGCACATCTCCCCACTCCAGCCACCTTCTCCATACCCATCTTTTATTTCATTTTTCCACTTGGCTGAGCCATCCAGAGCCTTTTCAATGTATAAAATGGAATATTCTTACCTCAATTCCTCTGCCTACGAGTCCTGTATGGCTGGGATGGACACCTCGAGCCTGGCTTCAGCCTATGCTGACTTCAGTTCCTGCAGCCAGGCCAGTGGCTTCCAGTATAACCCGATAAGGACCACTTTTGGGGCCACGTCTGGCTGCCCGTCCCTCACGCCGGGATCCTGCAGCCTCGGCACCCTCAGGGACCACCAGAGCAGTCCGTACGCCGCAGGTAAGGACCGCCAGCTTTCTCAGCGGAGGAAGCCGCCTTTCCGCTCGTATATAGGAAGCCTTGATTGCATTTGAAAATGGAAATGTGTTTAGTATTTACCAAACGAAATTTGCTTACACAAATGAAAGAATTTATCACGTTAGAAGCGATTGCAGGGAGGGGTAATTCACTTACAGGGTTACACTATCCTAGTCACACCCGAACCGCCAACAAAATTATCTTAAGCTGCCAAAATGATAGGCATAATTTATTTACTTTGCGATGAGACGTAAAGCTTAGAAAATAATTAAATAACAAAGAGTAAAGCTCATTACTGGCAGTGTCTCTCTCTTTTTTTAAGAACCGACAGCAGCTCACACCTCTTTGGCTGGTCATTTTTATGATTATTTCTTTAATTTATTATTTTTTTTTGCAGCACTTTCCCCCAACTTTTGGGCAGGGTCAACTTCTAAGAATTGAAAAATTCCAACGGTGGGAGTGTTGGTAACTTCTTCCCTGTTTCCCTGATATTCCGACTGATGTTTTTGGACTTTTTTCCTCTCTCGTTTTTCCTCCTCAAAGCATTATCCCGTGTCCCGGCCCTCAGCCGTCCCCAGTGCGCTTTTTCAACCCACCCAAAGGCGCTCGTGCCAAGAGGGACCCCGCCAAAGCCCGAAGTTCGTCAGTTTCGGTATATAACTAATTCGCTCGGTTTTTCTCGGCAGCTCCTCTCAGCCAGTCTCCCGTGACAGCGTCCGTGGCCGCTCCAGTGCTACCTGACCTTGGAGTCCCCACATTCCGGCTCCGCGGCGCGCGCGCTCCAGGCAGTTCTGCTCACACTCTGTCCCCTCTGTCGTCCCCCAGTTCCTTACAAACTCTTCACCGACCACGGCGGCCTCAACGAGAAGCGCAAGCAGCGGCGCATCCGCACCACTTTCACTAGTGCGCAGCTCAAAGAGCTGGAGAGGGTCTTCGCAGAAACGCACTACCCTGACATCTACACCCGGGAGGAGCTGGCCCTGAAGATAGACCTCACCGAAGCGCGAGTCCAGGTACGCGCGCCCACAAACCGACCCTGCTTCGCCGCACCGGGCCCGGCAGGGTACGGTAGCGGGGACCGGGCGGTGCACCTGAAGGTTCGGAATACCCGGGCCTCTCAAAGACAAGGGCCCGGGACTCAGGGCTGAACAGAGAGGCCAAGTTCGGAGGGGCTGTGCGCGCGAGGAAGGGTTAGGGTGTGCTCTCTTGTTTATATGTGCACAGCTGCAAAGCCTTTTCCACCCCATGGAGCCCTGAAGAGACTTTCGGGGTCTTGGGACGTGAATGAGCTAGGCTTTTGCAGGACAGGAAGTGCCTTGTGGGAGGAGTGCAGACTTTGCCCCCGTAATAGACGTGGGGTTTTGTTTTTGTTTTTCTGCCTCCTAACTCAAGTTCTTTTAACTTGGAACCGTGGAGTATAGCTGCATTTTCCCGGTAACTATGACTTGGATCACATTTGCAAAGGGGCTGTGACTCCAGGAAGGTCATGAACCGCGGTTAACTCTAACCTTTTAGGGAAACAGGTGCACTCATGAGCTGGCCAAGGCGCCTCTCCAGGTGAGCCCCATTGTACGCTGTTATGAGGCCCAAAGGCCAGGATGGGCGGCGACCATCAAACCAAGAGACCCCCTTCTCCTACCAATTAGAGTTTAACCTTAGACCTGCGGCCTAGGGTCTATAGCGAGTGTGGGGTGGTTCAAGAGATAGACTGAGCAAAGACCCACCAAAATAAAGGCTTCCGTTTTAGGGCTTTTCTGGGACCTGGGGCCTTTTAACTTCTCCTGCAAGCAACCATTTCCCTGGCAGGTGACCTTAAGAAAGTTTCTCCGAAGACGCAAAGGCAACGAGGGAGGGGGCAGACGTGGTGGCTGGGTGCGCGCGGGAACCCGCGGCACTTGGAGTTTAAAACAAGCTGAAACGGACCGTGGGCTGTCCTAATCCGCCTTTTGCTTTCCCCTTTCCTTCTTTCTTTCCCTGCTTCACCGCCTCTCCTCTCCTCTCGCGCCAGGTGTGGTTCCAGAACCGCCGCGCCAAGTTCCGCAAGCAGGAGCGCGCAGCAGCGGCCGCCGCGGCCGCGGCCAAGAACGGCTCTTCGGGAAAGAAGTCCGACTCGTCCCGGGACGACGAGAGCAAAGAGGCCAAGAGTACCGACCCGGACAGCACTGGGGGGCCCGGCCCCAACCCCAACCCCACTCCCAGCTGCGGGGCGAACGGCGGCGGCGGCGGCGGGCCCAGCCCGGCAGGAGCCCCGGGGGCGGCGGGGCCCGGGGGCCCGGGAGGCGAACCCGGCAAGGGCGGCGC
>NC_048228.1:76734686-76742540 GCF_002007445.2 Ailuropoda melanoleuca
TGCAGCGGCGGCGGCGGCGGCCGGAGGCCTGGCTGCGGCCGGGGGCCCCGGACAAGGCTGGGCTCCCGGCCCCGGTCCCATCACCTCCATCCCGGATTCGCTTGGGGGCCCCTTCGCCAGCGTCCTATCTTCGCTCCAAAGACCCAACGGTGCCAAAGCCGCCTTAGTGAAGAGTAGTATGTTCTGATCTGGGATCCTGCGGCGGCGGCGGCGGCGGGCGGGCGAGTGGGCGAGCGGGTAGGCTCAAGGCTATTGCCGTCGCTGCTGCCGTGGCTTTTCATTGAGAGCCTAAGGTCATCGCGATAAGAATAAAGAGAAAATGGCGTCGCCCCCATTTCAACCCCACTCCTACCCCCATCCTGAACCCCCCCCCAACAAAACTAAACTAAAAACTTCCCTAGCTTCGCACCTGCCTCAGGGCCGCGCAGACCGGCCAGGGCTCCGCCTGCTGACCGCGAGGTGTGAGCAGCGCGGCCCGGACTCGGGGGCACTCTCAGGGGGCTGTGTCTGCGTGTCGGTGTCTGTCTGTCTCGGGGAATGTGTGTCTGTGGCCCGAGCAGGTGACAGGGAGAGATGAGTGGGGGGCACAACCGACTCAACGACTTGCTTAGAAAAAGAGAAAAATAAACAATCCCCCCCAAATTAAAAAAAAAATTAGAAAGGCAGCAATCACTTCAAAAACAAGCCAACCAACAACCCAGAAAGGTTTTAAAATCCAAGGGGAAAAAAGTAAGGTGGGGAAGAAGGGAGGCTGTGAACCTCTGTCTTGTGAACCCCTCCTGACAGCACAGACTCCCTTGGGGCTCCTCCTCAAGGGAGAGTAGGGGTGCCTTCCAGCCCCGCTTCCCTTCGTGTCCTTGGGTTCGGGATGCCGCGGGCGATGACTCGAGCGGACTGTCCCCGCGGCCAAGGTGACTTCCTCGCTCCCGCCTGCCTGTCCCACCTCGCCAAACACCATCCCGCCATTAGCGCATCCGAACCCCACACAGTTGCAACTCCCAACCCCGAATCTTTGCAACCACTCGGCCCTGAAAGACGCCCTATACATGAGATGCCTTTTCATCCACAAACTCTGCGAACGGTCTCATATTTCGCAACTCTTCCCTTTTTTTTCTCTCCCGTCACCCCCACTGGCGTTTTCTTCTTCCACCAGCTTTTACCGAACTTTTTGGCACTGCTTTGGATTAGAGTCAATCGCAGTCCACGCAACTGGCTGCAGACAAATCTACCGAGCAAAGAAAGGCATACACACAAGTTTGCAGAAGTGTCTCGGTCCGCATTTCTGTTTGATCCGAAATGGACTCACATCCTGTACGGTGGATGGACTGTATATTGATGATTCCATTCTTCAAGCAGATTAGACATCTCTGTTGGGATTTTGTTTTTTGTTTTTTGTTTTTGTTTTTTTATTTTAAGAGGCACAAACTATAGATATTAGTTGAATGTTGAGGCTTTAACTTTTTCGGTGTCTTTCTACAACTGTGTTCTGTGACTCAATTGTATCGTGTTAATATCAGTACAGACCGTCTCCTCTACGTGACCGTATAATGTTTTCTCTTCTTGTAGTCTCTATGGCGTGTCTTTATGGAGTAATAAGGTTCTCACGGGTTCAATTCCTTTGTGTTTAGAGAGACCACGTTTCAGACAATGGTATATATTTTTGTTATCAGGTGCATGTCTGTCTGATTTCTTTTTTCCTCTTGTTGGACTATGTTTGTGAACATAAGCGTTATAAGTTATGTTTCAGATTTTCGAATTTATTTATATGTGTTATAATGAATGCTTCTATTTAAAAGGGAAATATTTCTACATGTGCATATAGTTTTCCAAGAGTGTACCATTAACTTGATTGTTGATAATAAAAACAAAAAGCAAGTCTAGCAATTGAAATCTTTTGACTTTTCCTTGATTCATTTTTGTTTTGTTTTGTTTTTTAATTTAATTTTGGGAATGATAAGGGAGGACAGAAGAAGAGGAAACTTGTACAAAATATCTAGAAGCCACCAAGGCTCTGGAAGCCCAAGTGGGTTAGAGAGTCTAAATTCATGCAGCCAAATGCAGCCAATATAAAATTTAGTGCATGGGCTAGCAGGCAAGATTTTCTGGTCCGTGTTTGTCTCTCACTCACCGAGCACAAAAGAACCCCAGGTGTTGATAAAAATGTTCACATGGGTGCCTACGCTGAGGCCAGAGGACTCAGTGGCATCGAGGGTGGATTTCAAAAACCCGACTTTGAGAAAGACTCAAAAGTGGGGGTTTGTGTGTAGTGTACGTGCTTTCAGGACCAATAGCATCTGGTGAGGTCCGAGTCCAGCTTCCTTAAGCCCTGCAGAATGCCAGCACACTGGAGGGTCTCTGTGTGGGCAAGTGACCAGGATGGCCTTGGCTGAGAACAGCTCTGCAATGTTGGTGTGTTTGGAGAAATGACACTGGCAACTACTGAAATTAGTGAGCACTGGCATGTGGCAGTTTTTGCTTTCCATGCATTATCTCATCTACCCCCCCCCCCAAAACAACACCAGGAAGCAGGTACAATTCCTATATTAATTTTCTTTTAAACAGATGAGATGCTAAGGCAACAGACAAGTTAACTTGCTCAAGAGTCCCCAGTGTATGAGTGATGGGGCTGGTCTTTGAATGCAGGAGATCTGGTTCCAGAGCCTGCCCATTAACTACACCAGTGGTTCCCAAAGTGTGGTCACTGGACCAGCAGCATCAACCTCACTTGGGAACTTGTTAGACACGAATTCTTAGACTCCGTCCTAGATCTTCTAAATCAGAAACCCTGGTGGGGGGGTGCATCAATACATGTTTTAAGGAGCTGTGTAGAGGATAGGAGAACCACTGAACGACACTTTAAGAAACCCAAATGGGAAGGTTCCAGAATTGGGACTACTTTGAAAACAGGTGTGTGTGTGTGTGTGTGTGTGTGTGCGCGTGTGTGTGGTGGTGGTGTGATGGCAGCTTCAGTGATCCCCTTCTGGAAGGAAGGAAGCATCACCACAGCCCCTAAATGGAATTCTGCCTCTTCCTCGGACTGTTTGGTTGGGCCACCTTCTTCGAGCAGAAAACTCTGCGGTACTTCTCTGGGCCTTATCAATAGATGACTCAGTTCCTCTCATCTGAGGGGAGCCCACAGTCTGGTGGCTCTGGTCTAAGGATTAGTTGCTGATCTGGCTTGAATTTATTAGAGCTTCTCACCTCATGCGTCCAAATATGGCTTGCATCAAATCAAGCAGATTTCATTTAGAATTTTCAAATATTTGGATCTTATCTAACTTCTAACAGTTTTCCTAAAGGGCTTTTAAATAGTCTTTCTTAAAAAAAAAACACACAAACATATCTCTAAATGCCCTATGCAAATTCCCCAAGACAATATTTTATACAATGGCATTAATTGTGCTGGTTTAAATGCCAGCAATTGCTAGATCCCTTAGACTCCAGTCCTTGTTTGTAAATGTAATTTACAAGGTCTGGGAGAGGCAAAGGAAGGGTAGGAATTTATAGATGAAAAGAACACTCAAAGCCCAGGTAACCCAGTCCTAGGCTTGTCTGGAGGAGAATTAGCCTTCCCTTAGCCATTGAGGGACACGAAGTAAGCCTCTGTAAACTGATGGGCAGAACCATGGGGCAGGCGTTCTGGAGAAGGCAAGACCAGAAGAAAAAACAAAATAAGAAATAGAGGAAGAAAAGAGAAAGAGAAGGAAGAGGAAAGACAAATAGTCAAAGAAGAGTTTTAGAAACCGCAGTGAAGTTCCTAGAAATCCTTTCACATGGGCATGAACTAGATAAGGGTCCCCAAATCCCCTTCTCTTGGCCTTGACCTGCTTTGAGCAACTGAGCTCCAGGATAAGGGAAACTGGAGATTAATGAGGAAAATATGCCTCCCATCCCCACACAGCTCTGGCTTCCCAGAGAATTGCATTTTTAATGTCTAGGGGCACCCAGCGTTAGTATTTTAAATATCGGCCTCTTTTTAATTTGGGTCACCTCTGCCTCTCTTACTGGTCAAAGAAGCAAACTATTAGGAGGCAAGTTTATGATCAAATGCAAAATAATGCCCCTGTAATATGATGGAACCTAGTGGCAGGACACTGTGTCTCTCGGGTTGTGTCATTTCCTTGGAGCCCTGCACAGTGTGAACAAGCTCACTTTCACTTTTCCTCTGCTAAAGAATTTGCATTTTGGCTCATCAAGGCATCCTTTTTCCTGGCAACTCGGGGACCACATGTGACTTCACAAAAGCTGCATGAGCTGATGCCAGATGGCCACCTCTAAGCCAAGTCTCCTTCAAGATGGCTGAGCACAGAGAACCAGAGCAGTTTCAGAGTAGAGCAGATAACCCAGCAAATAGTAGCTGTCCACAGCTCAGCTCAGATGTTTCTCTGTGGCCACCTCACATCCTTAGGCAGGCAGCCTGTGGCTAGACAGAGATGATCCTTAATTCAGGGAAAGGATCCTAGTGACTTTGGATTGCAAATAACTCAATTCTTTTGAGCCTGATTTACCAACTACAAATGTGAATAACAATACAGACCTGTGGGGGGTGTTGGTGGGATTAAACAAAATGTGTAAGTATCCAGCATAGCAGGAAGTTGTCAGAGATGATGATGAGGATGATAATGATGATGATAATGATGATGACGGAACTTCTAGATTCTTTCTTGATCTCCCTAGCTCTGGCCTCAGAAGATTAAAAAAAGCCCTCAATTGTCACTGAAGTCAATGGCCCAGGAACACAGAGTGTGAAAAATATGCAAAGGTTGGCATTGGAGAACCTCACTGAGGGTGACAGTCATAGCCAAGGGCTGACAAAATAACTACTAGCATTTACTGAGTGCTCATTCTCTGCCAGGTGTTTTTAAGCTTAAAAGCTTTAAAACATTTATTTTTTAAAAATTTTTAAATTTTTTTAGAGAGAGAGAGTGAATGCACAAGTATGGGGTGGGGGGAGGGGTAGAGGGAGAGAGAGAATCTTAAGCAGGCTCCACGCCCAGCATGGAGCCAGATGCCGGTGGGTTGATCTCACAACCCTGAGATCATGACCTGAGCCAAAATCAAGAGTCGGATGCTTAACTGACTGAGCCACCCAGGCACCTCTTAAATATTCTTTTCATTTTTTTAAGTAGGCTCCACACCCAATGTGGGACTTGAATGCACAACCCTGAGATCTAGAGTCAGATGCTCTCCAGACTGAGACACACAGGTGCTCCCTAAGCTTTCAAGCATTTAGTCCTCACAACTACCCTATGAGAAAAGTAGTTTCCCTTTTTTTCTTAGGCGGAAACTGAGGCTTAGAAGGGTTAGGTAACATGACCAGGGTCACTCAGCTAGTAGTATTGCAACAGGAATTCAACCCCAGCTGGTTTGTCTCTACAGCCCACATTCTTTATGGTCTCTGCCAGAGGAAGAATTCATTTTAGCCCCAAAGTCAGATATTTCCAGACCTGGAAGGAGATCCTATTTTGCAAAAAGACTCAGAAAGGGAAGTGAAGGTTAGAAAAGGCAACGGGAAGAGTGGTGTTGGAATGAGAATCCCAGCCAGATTCAAAATGAAGTTTGAGGCCTGAAAGGGGGCAGGTTTTGGGATCCCCAGGAGGAGGGGGGATGTTCTTTGCAAGGCAACATATTTATAGTTCATGGTATCTTTCTGGTAAGTGAGTAAGACAAGGAGTAGCCAGGAGCACAGAACATGAAAGAGCAAAGGACAGTTACAACTACGAAGTGTGGAACATTGGTCAGTGGATAGGAATGGATGTCAGGAATAGATGTCAACCTCTAGGCTCATGTTATCACCACCGTGACAGATGAATGGCACAAATGACAAAAGCCCACCTGAATCCTTAATTTTCCAGCCTTTATTCTAAAAAGAGTATTCACAAAGGTACACAGATAAATGATGAGTGAATGCCTTCACCCAGCGGTACTTCCACATTGGAAGGCAAAGCCTACTTCCCTAGGGCAGTAGACAGGATTATCTGAAAACAGCCTCTGGCCATATCCCTATCACCGTGGTAGACATTTTGGATTGCGTTAGTCTTGGCTTAGTTCAGGGGTTCTTAACCTGGGTTCATGAATAGAATTCAAAAAGGATATGAAAAAAATATATATATTTTTAGTAATTTCTACCTGAAATTTAGCAATTTCTTCAACAATGAGTGTAGACCACAAGGCCATCTTTTGTTAGCACCTGTGACTGTCACCAATGGAAATCACAGATATTTTCATTTCCCATTAGCGTTTTTGAAGTCATCTCAATATATTATTTATATTCATCATTAATTTGAAATTATAGTAATTATTAGCCTAGCCACTAGACCTTGTTATTGAATATCTTAATAAAGCACACATGGAAGAATCACATGTATGACTGTATCATAAATTATGGAAGCAGCCCAAGTGTCCACTGATAGATGAATGGATAAAAAGATGTGGTTATACAATAGAGTATTATTGAGCCATAAAAAAGAATGAAATCTTGCCATTTACAACAACATAGATGGAGCTAGAGAGTATAATCCTCAGCAAAATAAGTCAGTCAGAGAAAGACAAATACATGATTTCACTCATCTGTGGAATTTAAGAGACAAAACAAATGAGCAAGAAGAAAAAAAGAGAGAGAGACAAGCCAAGAAACAGACTCTTGGGGCGCCTGGGTGGCACAGCGGTTAAGCGTCTGCCTTCGGCTCAGGGCGTGATCCCGGCGTTATGGGATCGAGCCCCACATCAGGCTCCTCCGCTATGAGCCTGCTTCTTCCTCTCCCACTCCCCCTGCTTGTGTTCCCTCTCTCGCCGGCTGTCTCTATCTCTGTCGAATAAATAAATAAAATCTTAAAAAAAAAAAAAAAGAAACAGACTCTTAACTGTAGAGAACAAACTGATGGCTACCAGAAGGGTAGTCGGTGGGGAGATGAGTGAAACGGGTGGTGGGGATTAAGGAGAGCACTCGTCGCGATGAGAACAGGGTGATGTATGGAAGTGTTGAATCACTGCACTGTACGTCTGAAAACAATATAACACTGTATGTTATCTACACCGGAATTTTAAAAAATCCTTTATAAATAAAAAAAATTAAAACATTTTTGACAATTTTATTTTAATTGGCTTCTTTTGTAATCCCATGCATTTTAGTTTTTGCATTTAAAAATGTTATCTATTTTTTTTTTTTAATTAGGCTCCACTCCCAGTGTGGAGCCCAACCCAGGACTTAGCTCAGGATGTTGAGATCAAGATCTGAGCTGAGATCAAGAGTCAGACGCTTAAACAACTGAGCCTCCCAGGACCCCTAAAAATGTTATCTTAAGAGGGGGGTATGGACATCACCAGACTGCCAAGGGGTCTATGGCACACCAAAAAGCTATGAGCTCCTGGCTAATTGATAGGAGCATGGTGCTCTCCCCTCTCTGTGAAGCTCTGGCTTTCAGAATCTCTCATTAGGACCAGAGCACGTAATCCATTTATTCTACAGGTGGAAGAAATGGTAGAAAAGTTTTAAACCTAACAATGCTTCTTCAAAGGATAAAAATACAATAAAACAACCCCTAAAGCTGAACAAAGAAAGGTCCAGGATTTTAAAGACCGCTGGCTGGGTGGAGGAGACAGTGAGACAGCCCAGGAGAAGAGGAGATGATTCCAAGGTTTCAATGGGACTTGAATGTCCGCCTACTATTTATTGAGTATTTACACAAGACAGGCACTGTGCTGAGCGCACCCCAGAGCAGCCCTCTGGGATGAAGGTGGTGCTTTCCTTCTTTGCACTATCGAAGTTCAATGCTATTGAGTCACTTGTCTAAGTCACAGGGCTGATGGCAAAGTCAGGACTTAACCCAAAGCCCAGCCTCTTTTTTTTTTTTT
>NC_048228.1:76742640-76772663 GCF_002007445.2 Ailuropoda melanoleuca
AAAAAAAATCATTAAAAAAAAAAAAAGTCTGCCTTTGGCTCAGGTCATGATCCTGGGGTCCTGGGATTGAGCCCTGCATTGGGCTCCCTGCTCAGCGGGGAGTCTGCTTCTCCCTCTGCCTGCTGTTCCCCCTGCTTGTGTGCTCTCTCTCTCTGATAAATAAATAAATAAATAAATAAATAAATAAATAAATAAATAAATTTAATTAATTAATAAAATCTTTAAAAAAGATTCTCAAATGACTAAATTTTCACCACACATTTTTAGCAGGAATCAGGGCAGCCCACCTGAAAGTTTGGTTCATGCTTTGTTGTAAAGTCTTTTGAGGAATATAGACGATCCTGGTGTATGGGTTTTCAAGAAGACACACGTTGACTTTTGAGGAGCTGATTTTTGTTAACTTAGGGTTCTCCTGCTCATAAAGTTTCTGCCTGGAAAAAGAGAACCACATTTAGATGATAGTCCTGCGGTTACTTTCTTTTTGGTGAGATGTCTTTTAGCACTATTAGTGCTAGGATGAGTTAGGATTGGTTTCCTACTTGTTGAAATAGTAGTTTGTTATATGTAATAGAAATATATCTGAATAATTCAGTGACTTCAAGGTTTTAAAAAAATTGCATAAGTAATACACACACAAAATTCAAATGATTTAAAAGGTTATTCAATGTAAAGTATATTCCCTCCTACTTCTGTCCCCTGGTATTAGTTTCTTTTGTGTCTTTAAGATAGTCAATATATATGAGCACAAACGCCATTACATTATACTCAATGTATAAAATACAATTCTGTATTTTGTGTTTTTTTTTAACTTACCATATATCCCAAAGGTCATTCTTGTCAAAACTTGTAGATCTGCCTTGTTTTTTTTAAATAATAAAAATTATTATTATCAGTGCGGGCCTTGAACTCATGACCCTGAGATCCAGACCAGAGCTGAGATCAAGAGTCAGATGCTTAACCAACAGAGCCACCCAGGCAACCCAATCTGCCTTATTTTTAATGGCTGCCTAGTATTTGGTTTCCATAAAGGCATTCAACATGGTTTTAACATTCCTAACAAAGCCTTGAAGGGAAAGGAAAAATGTGACAAGAGACTGCTAACTGTTCCCTGATAAATAGTCTCCTTGTGACTTTTTGACTGGCTGGGACATGGCCACCCAGGCAGAAACTACATTTCCTAGCCTCCCTTGGACCTAGACATTTCCATATGCCTAAGTTCTAGCCAAGGAGGTGTGACCAGAAGTGATAGGTGCCACTTCTAGGTCTTGACCTTTAAAGAAAGCTAATGACCCTCAACTTCTTTTCTTCTTATTGTGGAGTAGAATGTAGACATGGTGGTGAAATTTAAGGTGCTTGGCTCATGGACTACTCCTTGGAGTAGAACCATCCTATTACCCTTCACTGATTTTTGCAGAGAAATAAATACATAAACTTATTCCAGTGGCAATTGTTTGGTCTGTGTAAACAACTGAACCACTGTCTTAACAAATATAAGACGTGTCCTTGAAGAGTTGACATTTGTGCTGGATGTCGAGTAGGATTCACCAGATGGACTGGGGTGTGAGAATGGCACTCCAGGCTATTGTGTGTACAAAGCTGGGGAAACTTAAATGATTTTTTAAAAGAGCCAGTAAGTGGCAGATGGATAAGATAATTCAGGTCCATTGTTATCAAAGTCCATAATCATTTTGCAACACCGTTAGTATGATGTTCACTTAAGATTTTTATTCCCCTGGAAAATGTTGATGGGCTTGAGTATTACCCACATGAACTGCCTACCTCGTGATTCACTGGGAAATCCCAGAACAGATTTTTCCACTAGAATGACATGAAAACCAGTCCTACCCAATCGTAGTGCTAACAGTGCTGAAGAACAGTCCCAGCAAAGAGAAAGTAACCATAGGGCTATCCCCTAGATGTGGTTCTCTCCTTCTGAGTAGAAACTTTCGGAACAGGAGAATCCTGGGTGAACAAAAAGACACAACTACCTTAAAGTCAAAAAACTCCTCAAAATGCAACTTGTGTTTTCTTACAAAAACTCACATGTCAACATCATCTATACTTCTCAAAATACCTTACAATGAAACTTGAAGCAACCTTACCAAGGACTAGATTAGGGGGATTAGGTACACAGTAAATAACCTTTTTGCAACAGGTCTAGACACATATTTACCTTCAAGAAAAAGGAAACCCACTCCTAGGAGCCAGTAGTAATAATATTAACTTTCATTCAGGATTTATCATGCGCTAGTAACTGTACTAAGAGCTTTACACACATTATATCATGTAATCTTGGCAGCAGTCTTATGGGGTGAGTACTATAATTACCCCCATTTTAGAAGTAAGGAAACCAGGACTTAAAGAGATTAAGTAGCTTGTTTAAGTTCCTACAGCTGGTAAGCAGCAGAGCTGCAACTTGATTTGAACTCAGGTCAGCTCGATTCCGGAGTCTACCCCACTCTGTCTGTGGTTCTACACAGCGATCTCGTGCTTACTCATTCATTAGAGCATAAAATCTTCCTCATGAGCCAAGAGGGTCTTGACTGCGCACAAGCTCGTATTTGCGCACAGTCTTGTGTGTGATTCAAGAGCCTTTTGCTGTTGCGTGCATGAGTCTATAGGTTCTAAAGCACAGCCTGCCATCAGCTAATACTTACTGAGTGTTCACCTCGGCCAGGGTCTACCAGGACCCCCAAAGAGATGGAGCAAGAAGGATCCCAAGGTGCTCTGGGCATGGGTAAGATCCTCATGGGGTCTACTTTGGGTCCTCCTGTCCTTGCCCATCTCTCCTCTTTCAAGCAGCCTTCTGCAGAGCCCAGCACACAGCAGGAGAGCCAGAAGAGCCATATGAGGTTGACTTTAGGAGCTTGGCTCCAAACGACAAGGACTATGTCATTAGGTCCTCCGTCTTTGGGACCCAAGACTTTTTCCTAGGAGCAAATGGTCACTGCCTCTTCCCCAGCACAGTGCCCAAGTCACCACCCCACTTCGGTAAGTATTGTAGTAGATTAATTCAGGAAAGCCAACACTTTTCCGTCTGTGCCTGGGACATCTGTTGCGGGTGATAAATGGATTATACTTAACCAAAGGCCAACAATGTCCCCAAACTTATTTATAGGTCTCAAACCTGCTGTGCTGCTCAGTTGAGTCAGAGTATGATTGATTTCACCTAGTCCTCACAGCAACCTTATGGGTAGGTGCTATTATTCCCATTTTCCAGCTGGATAAGCCCAGGTTTGGATGAGGATACATAACTTGCAGATCGCTTGGGGAATGAGTGGTGGAAATTTGGATTCAAACCCCCACGCCCTTTATCCAGTGGTTCTGCTGCTTACACTATACCTATGTTTGGAATGGAAAAATTACAGAAATGACAATTATCCAGGGCGTATATGACATTCTTTGCCCCTCCCCCTTTGGCTATTTTAAACAAGGAAAATACACATAAAAATCCCCATCGGCCTCCAGCCCCAAATGCTGCTGAGAGCGGAGCATATTCTGAGCTCACTGGTTGTTATTGAATAACAAGAACCCTGCAGGAGTTAAGCAGCAGCTTGGAGGCCATTCAGACCTGGAGGAGCCAGGCCAGACCCCAGAGTGTCAGAATGATCCGGCCTTTTCCCTGCAGCAAGATCATTTCCAACCACAGCCAGGGACGGCAGAGGCATTAGCAAGCCTGCAACATCAAAACGGCCAGATCAATTCACAGAAGCACTTCTAAGGGAAACAAATCAATAAATTCCTTCCCCTAAAGATTGACAACATCATCAGGAAGCAACAGATGCATTTTAGAGCACAGAACGCTCGCTGGCTTGCTCCTGCGGTGCCGGGGAGGTGCGCTCCTTGCGCTACAGTTTTGTCTCAGGAAAAGCAATTGTAAATCAGTGGTTGAACATCAGAGCTCGCAGCACCTGTCATGACAATAAAAACTAACATTCCCGACGCACCAGGCAGGTTTCAAAGCGCCATCAGATACTTTGCCTCTTTCGGTTAAGATCCGACAAGGTCGATGTTACAGTCCCCATTTCACAGACGGAATTCAGCAACACTAAACCACCCAATTTGCTCAAAACCATGATTATTTATTTATAACCAAGGTGGGACTTGAATCTTCTGACTCGGAATCCCCTATTCTGCCTGCGGGTCTAGTACTCCCCAGACTTCATTCACGCACTTTACCACATTTGCAATTTTGACACATTGGAGGACCTCTGTGTCATCGCCTATTTCTCTTTTCATTAGCCTCATTTTTTTACCTAAATAAATTTATGTTAAAAGGAAATTGCTTATCACTATTATAAAACAGCATGACTTCCTAGAAACAGAGATCATAAAGGACTGCGTAATCTTTAAAAAGAAAAAAGAACCATGGCTACATAATACGGTTACCAGTGGCACACGGACCATACTCTGCCAACGGAATATTCTACTGTGTGCCTTCATGAGAAAGTAAGGATGCAGTGCTTTTCAGTTGTGGGCTTCCTAAAATAGGAACTTAAGTAAGCTGTGCGTTGTTTTTGTTTTTGTCTTTTTGCCCAAACTGAGAGAACAAGGTTCACTTTATCTTTACAGAGATAAAGAATGCAAGGTTTTAGGGCAGAAAAAAGGAGTTGTTGTCTCCTCTCTCCCTTCCATAGGCCCCACCCCTGCCCCAGGTGAGTGGAGGTGTCAGGAAGAATAAATCATGACAGCTTTCTTGAGACAAAAAAATTCCAAATAGTACTGTCATTTAGACAAACAGCAGACCAGTGTTCCACGCATACAAAACAGAAATGAACTAACGTTTTAGTTAACACACCATGAGAAGGGGGCGCCTGGCTGGCCCAGTCGGTGAAGTGCGCGACCCTTGATCTCGGTTGTGAGTTCCGGACCCCACGCTGGGTGTAGAGATTACTTACAAATAGAAAATCTTAAAAACAAAAAAAACAAAAAAAACACCATGAGACGAAGCAAGGAAAAGCATCCAACTTCACTACTTCACCCCTGAAATTAACCTATCGCTGAAATCTGTTTAAGAGCCATTTAAGTATTATGGTCAGTCCTGACACTGAGGTGCTCTCCCCTGCCTGTCCTCAGATGTTTATCGATCCCTCCTCCCCCGCATTCCCTGGATGGGCCTTTAATCAGCATCCTCAGACAAACGGCCTGAGCTCAGCACCTCCTCAGCTCCCCACACCACCTCGATTACCTGGGCCATCGTGAGGGTCTTCTCGGTTTCCTTCTTTCCTTCCAAGCTAATCCCCTCCAATTCATCCTCCATGAGTTGTCTGCATCATCCTTCCAAAATACAGATGCCCATCACCCCGCATGTGCCACTGAACATTCTTAACAGCTCCCTGTTGTTACAGGATAAGATCTAAATTCCTTAACAGAGCCACGTGGTGAGGCACCAGCCACACACCTCTCTTTTTTTCTAGCCTTCTAATTTTTTAGCCCCAAAGGTATCTGATTTCAAGGACGTGTTTTATTGATAACATTAAAACTTAACTCTTGATTACATCCCTCCCCTTTCTCTAATGGTTTCTTGCCACCACCCTGAACTTCTCTAACACAGAGTCCAGAAGACACTCAACGGATACTTGGGGATGGATGTGCGGAGAACGGGGTAGTTTGCTCCTCTGGGCCAGATGTTCTTTGTGAGCAATGCTAAAGAAACACAGAAGAATCACTTGCCAATCCATGAATTATGCATAGATTTCTACTTCCCTTCCCAAAGGTAATTCTCTAAAAACAAAGTTTATTCATCGATTACTTCCTTTTAGTAAGTGGAAATGCTGACTGAAATTGGGTGCTTGGTGTGAAACATAAGACTTTAGAAATTCAAATACACGTTTAGAAAAGCATACATTTTCATCTGTTAGCTGACAATGACTGAGGCAGAAGGCTCTTCCTTCTTAAAACAATTGCCAGTTCGAGAGACGTGTAAAACCTCGGCATAATTCATGAATTGGCTCATTTTTCTATTTTCCAACATTCGTCTGGGTTTGGTAGGAAATAAGCCCACACATACCTTAAATACATCCTCCTTCATGCTGCTTTTGCCTTCCGAGATCAGTAGATTCAGCACAAATCTGTTCTACTTAACAGATACTGTTGACTACCTACTCTGGGCCAGGTGGATTCTGAAAGATAGGACTGTTTGACGTGATGATTGGTAATATCCAATATTACAAGGCTTTGCTTTAATCCACACGTGAGCGGAAATGTTGAGTGTAGATGGATTTGCTAGCTATGCTGTAGAAGCTACGAGTGACGACTGGAAAATTAAGTCAATCTGTCACCTCCTTTCGCCCCTCTTGGACTACAACCTGCAGCCCTCCACATCTGTAGCCTGCTGCAAGTTAACAATCTCACCGCACAAGAAATCCTGTGTAGCGGCGGCTGGGTGGCTCAGTCGGCGAGGCGTCTGTCCTTGGTCATGGTCTCAAGGTTCTGGGATCAAGCCCCACATTGGGCTCCCTGCCCAGCTGGGAGTCTTCGTCTCCCTCTCCCTCTGCTTCTCCTCCCTGCTTGTGCTCTCTCTCTGTCTCAAATAAACACATAAAATCTTAAAAAAGAAAAAAAAGAAATCCTGCATAATCCCTGTTTTTCATGTTGAAAAATGGAGACATATATATTAAGTGACCTGACTGGGGTCCCACTACAAATTCTTGTGCTAGTTTGTGCTGGTGTGTGTGTGTGTGTGTGTACACGTGCACAGATGCATACACACACCGGGGCGCGGGGGGAGGGAGCATGAGTAAGAGTAGGAAAAGAGTGAAGATGGAGGGTAAGAAAGAAGAATAAAAGCAAAAGACTTACTTTTTTTGAGTGCCTACTGCATGCCAGTCACCCAGAATACCCAGTTCATTCAAGCCACAGAGCAATTTGTGGTAAATACTATTATTTCCCATTCTACCCATGTAGAGACTAGTCATACATATTGTAAACAAGGGACTGGGATTCAAACCCCTTCTTTTCACCATTCCGAGCTAGTACCCAGGCCTGGTTGCCCCATATCCAATGTTCTGTCCACTCCATCACACCTCTCTAACCTACTAAAGGGGGGATTTGATGCTCCAAAGATATCCTTGGGTGGACTCTTTCATTAATTGTGTCTTTCTCACATTTTAATTTCTTAAAGTCTTGTTTTGGACACATAGCATGAGTGTCTCTCACTCATGAGCTGAGCTTTTTTCTCCTCTAGCAAAATAAACATTGCCCACAGGGGTCACGTTCCCTGATGTTATACGTCATGGAACTAGGACCAATTCATCTTCAGGTTTTGTGTATCTAAAGCAAGGTTTCAAATGGAAAATAAGGACAAGGTTCAATAACCTCTGTCCAGTGCCCTTCTGTCTTTATTTTGGAGTGGATTCAGTGGGTGAGAGAGGAACTAGGATGGCCAGGATCACAGGCAGGCATTCAGGAGATCTTAGAGAAGTGATTCTTTACCAAATGGTACTGCTATATTTTAATGTTTTAACGATCAGCACGGCCATGTTGGTGCCTTTTGACTGAATATTGGCTCTGCTTCTGGCCTTCCTCCGCTCCTGAGAGCTTCTAAGCCCATTTCCTCCACAGGTGACTTCCCTATACTGGTGCTTCTAAAGAGGAGGGAAAAGGGACTATACGCAGCCTTGAAGAGCTATTTAGTCTTTTTCCTTTTTTTTTCTTTCTTTCTTTCTTTCTTTTTTTTTTTTTTTTTTGCCTCATAGCTCGTCTACAAGCCTTGGGGAATCATGCTTTACGGCCGTGACTGCTGCATTCACCCACATCCATTCTTCCCTTCCTCTGATAACCCAACTCTGGAGTTTTGGCTGGATATGTGGCTGCCCAGCCACACACATTTCTCACCCTTCCTTGAGCCCCGATGTGATCTTTGTCTGTTCTAGCCAATGGGATTGTACCACATCTAAACTGTACTTATAGAGGAAATGAGTGGGCTCCCCTTGCCCCTTCATTCTTTCTGATAACTGGGATGCATGCAAAAGATAGAGTTGCTCTCTCGGGGTGGAGGGGAGCTGCATGCTGAAGACAGCAGATCTGCTTGACTAGCCTGGACTAGCTCTGGGTTGAAACATGCGGGAGAAACATGGGAGAGCTTTTTTTCTGTTCAAGCCACGCAATATTAAGGGACTTTTTTTTTTTAACAACAGCTTAGACTCTACCGTAACAAATACTGCTTATTGAAGGTGTCACTTGTTGGTTTCCGTAACTTACTACCTTTGAAAACAGAGAAGGGGGATGGATGGTTGGTCCAAAAGTCACAGCATATACAAAGGCTGTAAGGTCCAAAACCAAAACCCAAACCCCAAAATGCAGAGTGGCCTAGGAGAACTGTGTGGATGAAGGATGGATGGTATGGGGGAATTGTTGAGAGGAGAGGTTGCAGAAGTCAGCCCTAGAGGCCATGTTGTGACTTTATTTTGAGTCCAGGCAGACTCAGTGAAGAGTTTTGAGTAAGAAAGTAGCACAATCCAATGTCTATTGCCCTGGAGTGCGGAGAACAGATCGGGGCGGGGGGTGGGGGTGTGGGCAGGAATCAGAGATTGAGACACCAGGTCTGGGGCAAAATAATGGTGGCCTAAACCAAACAAGACTGAAGTAGACAAAGGTTGAAATGTGAGGAAGCGTGACTCCTTGAGACTGGGGATCAACGATGGAGGTGGGTCGGTGAGGGAAGGGCAGGCAGTTCCTGGCTTGTGTGTGGTGGGTTATGGTGTTCAGAAGAGAGCGTCCTGGCAGAAAGAGAAAGTTGGTAGAGCTAGCCTGCAGTCTCCCACTGTCCCTGCAGAAACCCCCTTCTGTTCATCTTATACCCTGTCTCCTTCACTCACTTCTCCCCAAGGTCGTAGCTGTGATCCTGTCTATTCCGGCTTTTCTCCAGACATGCCTTTCACCGGCGCTTTCCCATTCTCCAATGAGGATTTCTTTGAATCAAGCTCACATGTATCTTACATTTTGAAACATTTCTTCCCTGGAGCAAAGACCATATCTATAACTTGCACCGGTCACTTTAACTGTAAACCGGATACCACCATTTACTTCAGAAACCACAGCTATCAGATGAAGTAGCTACCCGCTTCAGAGATTCCCCGGGATGGCTCACAAGCCAATCAGAGCTTCTGATTCACAGTATCATTACAACAGTTGACATCATTCAAAAAGAAAGGGGAAGAAGTGGCATTTTAAATAGGCTCTGTCACCAGAAGTCAGGTACGTGTGGGACTCTGCTAGGTGTTTTGAAATATTGAGCCTCGGAGAGAGTGTGCATTAGTAACTCTCTTTCTCCCAGGACTCTGGGTTCCAGACATTTTTTCTCTACAGTGAGGAGTATCAGTGTTAGGTCTCTTTTATGTCTGGTAATAGTTCCCCCTTCCCTTTGAGATAATTCTTATTCTACTCCACTGGACTCTGCTGGGGCTTTTAATCATAGTGTTTTTCTGCTCTGGCCACAGGGACAGGCACATGTCCCGGATCGAACCCATCATTGTGTCCCTTCCTCCTGATAATAGTGATTGATCCAAGGGGTGGGTATGTGACCCACTGGGCTACTCATGGTTTTCCCAGGGATCGATGAATAGATGCTAGGTGAAAGAGAGGATCTCTCTTTTGTTGGTACTGTTAAACCAGGATGACATAAGGATAGATCTGTCTGTATTAATTTTCCTTGGCTGTGTGTGTGTGAAGAAAGTTCATCTTTAGTAACAGGATATTGTATTGACACCCAGAGAGAAACAGAACTGGAAGATGGCTTGAGAGAACTGTGGTGATGTCAGGTTTGCTTCCAGACCACGTGGCCTTGGTCCTGAAGCTCTCCCCTACTCCCGTGAGCTACCTCTGGTTTCTCAGTTCTGTGAACCAATGCATTCCTTATTTGGTTAAGCTGGCTTAAATTGGGCTTTTGTCACTGCGGGGTTCTAATAGTACATGGCCAGTTCCTAACGCTTATCTATAACATAATTACCAATTAATGCCAAGAGCTCATAGATTCACATGAACGAGTATGTTCCTCCTCTGGTTTAACATTTGCATTTTACCAAGGGCCTTCTAGAACTGATGCTTTGATGCCAAGGAGACTTTTCAGTGGGGGGAACAGGTTTTAGGCAGGTTAGCAAGCCATAGGGAGAGAGGTTTGCTGGGGTACCTGGACTTTTCGCAGCCCCTCAAGTTATTTGGGGCCACAAAACAGAATCCCTCATTGCCAATCTGTACTCCGTCTATAGATAGCCTCTGTGGTAGCTGGGAGCAGGGGCTGGAGCTAATGGATGTGAGCACCTCATTGTATGAGCTCTCTTCCAGGGCCTGGACTTCCCACTCCTGGTTCCCTCTCCCTCTCCCACAACAAGACATGGGTGGGTTGTTTAGCAGGAAATTCGCCGCTAAATAGCAATTGCCACCAATACCGCCAGACTTCAGGGAAGGACAGTTTGCAACTAATTACTTCCCATGAAAATACCCAAACATAATTTTGTTCATTATTAAAATTTTCCAATAATAGATTTATCTTCCCCATTAAGTAATACATTATTCTCCTACAAAACACATAGCGAACTAGAATTACTAGGCACTGTTTATATTAAATTGTTGCTTAATAAATTAAAACTCCTATGGTTATGAATAAACTAGGTCATCTGCACATTTTGTAAATTAGTAGTTCCTTGTAGTTATTCTCTCCTGGTCAAAGCCTAAAAGAGGGGGAGAGAAAAAATGATTATCATTATTATTTTATTGTTTTCAAGCAAAGTACTGCTCTCTGCACTGTAGTTTAAAATAAACCACTCAATCTAATACAGTAGAATCAATATTGTTGAGTATCAATCAATAAAGATGAATTTTAAAGGCAATGGTCTGTAAACTTTTAAAGTCACATTAAAAGCTGCATCTCCTTGGATATGTAAGATCTGATAAATAGCCAACCTCAGATAGCATTTGGAGATTCTTAATGCAACGAGCACTGTCCGCAACGATTTTAATTATTGACCAAAATGTTTTTTCCTGTTACAACTTTTGGGTGAGTCGAGAAGCTTTTCTTTCTGACTTAGGAAAAGTCAACTTCTCCTCTGTCATCTTTTTAATTTGAGATGATTAATAGAGGCTTCCTGAGGTCTTATCAAAAAATGGTTGACACTATTAAATCAATTACAAGGACTCCTCAAGTTACAAAATCCTTACATACAGAATCATATAAGGCTAATAGATTACTGCACTCTGTTTTGTTTTAGATCTCCCTAGCCATTCAAAGGTCACTGGGGACAGCAACCCAGCCACCCTACGACAACTGCCCTCCCTCCTGGCACTACTGTGCAATTGTTTGAACCCACGTATTTATCACTCAAGTACCTCCTTTCTTCTCTTCTAGGGTGATCGTGGCAGGGGAGGGGGTCTGTCCTGTTCCCCCGCTCAACCTTACTTTGGAACCGCAAGAATTCACTTATTTCTATTCTGTTGATTTTCTCGCTCATATCTATACATGGACATTCCTTAAACACATCCCTCCTCTCTCTCTCTTCAGTTATTGTCAATTACCTCCAGAGTCTCTATTTCTTTGATGAACAACTACTCTCCTTCTACATAACTCCCTCCTCCTCTTCTCTCTTTTTCTCGGAAAAGAGACCGGGAAAAAAAAAAAAAAAAGGAAGCAAAACGAAACAAAAAACTTTATCCAGTCTAATACATGTAAGAATAGTGCTGATGATAATAATAAGGAAAACAAAAGTCAAACATTAAAACTGTAGATAACACCATAAGGAATCAGTGTGGTCAAGCCCTTCCTGTGCTCAGAGGTTTTCCTCAGAATTCCTACAAAAACATCCTACCCACTTGTCTGCTCTAATTAGACCATTTAATGTAATACTTCCTTCATATTCAATATTTTTTCTGTTGAATCGGTAATTTTAAAACAAACAATTTCTTCTCTCCTTAGTGGGAAATATATAGTAGTCCAGCTACATTAAATAAGTTCACATTATTTCTATGCACCCTAACTTTTAGTGATACCTCCTCACCGTCTGCCCCCACCAGCTACCAAGTCAAATATCTTTATTTTAAAAAATGAAATGTTTATGTTGTTATCGAAGTAGGAATTATTCGCTGGGAAAAAAACAAAATAATAAAGTGGTTAAAATTTAAAAAGTCCCATTCCTTATACCTTTTTTCATCTCTCATCACAAATAGTCCAGAGTTTGAAGCGTTCCCTTTAAGAATTTTTTTTCCTATGCGTCGCAAGTATATTTCTCTTTTTTTGGAGGGGGAGAAATTATCTATCTCCTTCTCTCTCTCTCTCTCTCTCTCTCTCTCTCTCTCTATCGGGTAACTTTTTCCCCTACTCATTATGGCATCTTTTGGTGTATAGAAACAATGAAAAAATTGTTTAAATTTTCTACCTATTAAATACTTAAACAATTATTTCTGGTTAAAAAAAATAGGGGACACATCTGTAGCCAGGGCATCTGAGCTGAGAACGTGAGGGAGTGAAGGGAAGGAAAGTCGCTATTCTACGTCACAGGACGCTACACGCAGAAACTCACTTGTCTAGAGCGTAAGGAACAAACAGGAGAAACTACCCATTCACGGGGTGGAAAGGCAGGTTTTGCTAAACTTTAAAGAAATAATATTTTCTTTGAAAAAATACTCTTTTTTGGAAGAACGTGGTCAACTATGATGATAAAATAAGGAATAAATAAATGCACACGCTCCCATGTGCTGTGCCTCACCCGTCTGAATCCTCTGCCTATCTTTTCCCATTCTCCAAACTCACACACTTGAATTTCTGTTAAAGAAAAACCAAAATGGAGGCCATGGATTGAGTATACCTCTAAGCCAACCCCAGTGCCATGTAACCGCAATTTAAATTACCCTGATTTCCCCCTAAAGGCTGACTCTGACCTTAAGCGTAGCTAAGCCTTCTTAGTGTCGGTAAGATCTTGCAGCTTCCTAGCCCACCAGCTACAAACAGGTAAACTGCAGCCCTGCTAGTCCCGGAGAGCAAGTACGAGTCCAGTAACCAATCACAGGAACAAAACCCTCCGTCATGCAGGCTTTAGAAACTCAACGGGAACTGCGGAGAGCCAGGCTTCTTACCACTTTCGGTTTGGAAGTCTCCCTGCTTACAGTTTGTTTCTCCCTCAAGATATTCATATCAAGAAAAGCTCTCTGGGGGCGCCTGGGTGGCACAGCGGTTAAGCGTCTGCCTTCGGCTCAGGGCGTGATCCCGGGCTTTCGGGATCGAGCCCCACATCAGACTCCTCTGCTATGAGCCTGCTTCTTCCTCTCCCACTCCCCCTGCTTGTGTTCCCTCTCTCGCTGGCTGTCTCTTTCTCTGTCGAATGAATAAATAAATAAAATCTTAAAAAAAAAAAAGAGTGATCACTTCTATAAAAAAAAAAAAAGAAAAGCTCTCTGATTTTTATTTTGACACCTCTTTACATTAAATGTTATTGCATTCTTGGAGCCTAGAAACAATTGAAACTATGGAAGACTCAGTGTAGCTGTGCTGTTTTTTTAAGCATAAATGACAAAAGACAAATGCATTTTTCTTTCTTTTCTTTCCTTTCCTTTTCTTCTCTTTTTCCCTTCCCTTTCTTTCTTTTCCTTTCCTTTCCTTTTCTCTTCTCTTCTCTTCTCTCTCTTCTCTTCTCTTCTCTTCTCTTCTCTTCTCTTCTCTTCTCTTCTCTTCCTCTCTCTTCTCTTCTTTCTTTCTTTCCTTCTCTTCTCTCTCTTCTCTTCTCTTCTCTTCTCTTCTCTTCTCTTCTCTTCTCCTCTCCTCTCCTCTCCTCTCCTCTTCTCTTCTCTTCTCTCTCTTCTCTTCTCTTCTTCTTCTTTCTCTTTTCTCCTCTCCTCTCTTCTCTTCTTTCTCTTCTCTTCTCTTCTCTTCTCTTCTCTTCTCTTCTCTTTTTTTTTCTTCTTTCTTTCTCTTTCTTCTTTCTCTCCTCTTCTTTTGACTTCATTGAAAGCTAAGCAGCTGCAGCATTAAGGGGAAACAGCACACCATGACCGAGTTTATTATCCTGGGACTGACAGAGGGAGCTGAGTTTTTGTCGTATTCCTAGTCATTTCCCTTCTCACAGTCATCGGCAGTGTGACAGGACTCTGTGAATCAGAAGTGACTCAGAGCTGCAGTGGGCTTCTTCCTCAGTCACCTCTCCTTCGTGGATCTCTGTTATGCCAGCTCAGATGCTGGCTCATTTCTTGCCAGAGAGAAAAACCATTGCCTTCATCGGTTGCTTTTTTCAATTCTACTTTTTCATTGCCTTGGTAATCACAGATTATTATATGTTTATAGTGATGGCTTTTGACCATGACACAGGCATCTGCAAGCCCTCAGTACCTGGTTATATTGGTAACAAAATGTCCAGCTGTGTCTGCCTCTCTCTGGTTGCTGCTCCTTTATATATGGCTTTGCAGGTGGTCTGCATAGACCATCTTGGTTCCACCATCTTATGGACCCAATGACATCAACCACTTTCACTGTGTGGATCCTACGTCTCTTAGTCCTCACTTGCTCAAATGCATGTGTCAAAGAAATTGCCATGTTTGTGGGGCCATGCTGTCTTGTGAAACTCAAATATAATTTACCAAGGAGTAAATAAGGCTCCTGGGTGGCTCGGTGGGTTAAGCGTCTGCCTTCAGCTCAGGTCATGATCCCAGGGTCCTGGGATCGAGCCCCATATCAGGCTCCCCACTTGGCGGGAGTCTTCCTCTCCCTCTGCCTCTCCCCTTGGCTTGTGCTCTTTCTCTCAAATAAATAAATAAAATCCTAAAAACCGAAAACAAAGGAGTAAACAAAAATGTTAGGATTGTAAGCTTTTAAACTCCATGTCCTTCCTTTGAGATGAGCAGTGAAGAGAGCAGAGGCGCTAGATAGACTGTTAGTGGCGGTGATTCTTAGGTGCAACAATGAAGAAATTGTCCTGAGAAAAGTTTCTCTGCATGGTGCGCTCCTATTACTTGGGCATTGTTATTTTTCTAACTTAGTTGGATTTTTGCCAGAGGGAGAGCCGAACTATAATTTCAATGCATCCTTTACTCTCCACATTAATGTTTTTAAAATAATTGATTCTTTCCCGTCATTAGGGGAAATGGTGCCTATAAGACAACATGATGTTTACCCACCACCCTAAAATACTTCCTTGGGCTAATTTTCTCCAGGCCTCTTTTCTCTCTCTCTCTCTCTCTTTTTTTCCATTTACTGAAGATTGAAATTATCCCCCCCTCCGCGCCCCGCCCTGTGAAGGGAGTGGTTTCATCCTCTAATTGGTACTGACTGATCATTTCTTCTTATTAGAGGCAAAATATTTTTTTCTTTTTCATCACTACCTTACATTTATTAAATTCTTCATTAATTACGACATTAGGAGGAGAGCTGATTTGAAAGGGGGCTTTTTTGAACAGTGGCATTCCAATATTTCCAGGACTACCCTCTGAAAAACCCATAAATGGAGTTTTCATGGAACCTTTAGTCCCTCCCACTTAGCCTATGCCTGCAACTAAAATTGACCCTGAAAGCTGGAAAACTGCTCCTCATTGGCCACTTTCTCCAACAATTAGTGTATTTTTAATAATACCACAGTCTTGCAATGCCAAGCAGTCAGTGAATGTTAAAGGGAAATAATCATCTTGTAATTCAGACTGGTAGGAAACAGTCATTTCTAATTATTTGTTCTTTAATGGAATTAAAGATTCTGGCTTAGACTAGAGCCTCCACACAGCCACCGTTTCCGTTGATTCTTACTTTTGACTCTCTGAAAAGGCAAAGTCAGCCAGATTGGCCATACATTCCAAATCCAATTGCTTTATACCAAGATGGAAGACAGCTTGCAGATATTTCACGATTTTGGTGGGTGCTATTATACAGGCGTGGAGAGCCGGTTATTCAAAGCCATGGTCCTTAGGTCTAGAATAGTCCTTAGGGATTATTTCAGAAGGAGATTTAGACACCCTTATACATGCAGTCAGAGCTTAAACATCTCAAGGAACATCTTTTGTGAGGGTCCATTACGGTGAGCTGCTTGGGATACAAAGATAATTTTGTTGCTCCATCCAAAACACACTTTTCGTCTTCACCCTACTTGACTTTTGTCACAAAGACAGTATTACGGAGTCACCAAGTTCTGTTTTATTTTCCTATTCCTCGAGGTACAGAAGGACTGGGTTTTCTGGGCTCCCCTGTAGTTAGTTTGAAACTAACTACTTCTGGCCAGTACCTCCACAGGAAGGTGATTTTGTGACTTCTGTGCTGAAGCACCAAAGAGCATGGAGGACCCTCCATGTGCTCTCTTTCCCTGTTGGGATTTTTGGGCCCTTATCTTTCAGTGGCGGAGACGCCGGATGAGACCAGCCTGGCCTCTTGGACGGCTGTCCAGGGTGAGCTTCCTCAGAGCCCTGCAGCAGAGTGTGAGGGGGAAATAACGCCACTGTGATTTGGGGGGGCTGTTTTGTTACTGCACTGTCAGCTAGCTTATTCTGGCTTCCGGCCTGTTTGGAGACATCTGACTCGGCCACCTTCCTTGGATCATGCAAATCAAAGCTCTTCTGGGGACGCCTGGGTGACTCCGGTGGGGAAGCATCAGCAGACTCACGATTTCGGCTCAGGTCACGATCTCATGGGCCCTGAGATCGAGCCCCCAGTCTGACTCCACTCAGCGGGGAGTCTGCTTGGGATTCTCTCTCTTCCTCTCCCTCTGCCCCGCCCCCGACTGGAGCACATGCACGCGCTCCATCTCTCGCTCTCAAATAAATAAATCTTAAAAAAGAAGAAGAGCTCTCCTGATTTTCCTGTGACTCCTTTGACTTCATCTCTTCAATCCCCCATTAAGGTTCTTCTAGCCAATCCCAGTCTTTAAACATTAGAGTATTAGAGTTTCTCAGTTTTCTACTCTGGACTCTCGCGTCCTCTCATTCTAACTCAATCTTCCTGTATCAATTACCATATGATGAGGACTCTCCAATCTCTCTCTCTAGTCCAGGCTTCTCTCCTAAATTATAGATCCCTATCCTTGTCTCCCTCTTACTGGATGTCTCTTATGCATCTGAAGGTCAGTCTGCTCAAAATTCAACTTAAAATCTCACCTTCTTTCAAACCTGCTCCTCCAGTTTTGTTTTTTTCTTTTTTCTTTTTTTAAATTCTCAGTGAAGTCTATCACCATGTACTGTAGCTATTCTCCAAAGGTGGCCCCAATGAACTATACCTCCTGTGTTCCGATTGTTCCGTATTGAATCTATTTGGCCCCATGACCCACTTTCACCAATAGAATGTGGTGGGATTGAGACAAGGCAACAACATCTTCCACTTTTGCACTTTTGGGAGGCTTGAACTGCCGCTTAAGATGTCCAGTTACTCTTCTGGAGAGTCTCTATGGAAACAGTGAGGCCCTGGGTCTACACGGAAAGAAGGGAGAGGCCCAACTCTCCCAACATTCCAGATGAGCCAGTTTCCCAGCAAGCCATCTGTGGCAAAGCCCTAGACATGTATTGACGGCATCTTGGATGTTCTAGCCTGAGCTCTGGATGACGGCAAACACATGAGAGGGTACCGATCACCAGAGGAACCATCTAGCTGTGCACCACCAACTGACAGAATCATGAAAAATAACAAAACAATGGTTTAACTATTTAATGTTGAGTGGTTTGTTATATAGCCATATAGATAACTGAAACACTATATAGCCAGAAACCTGGAAATCATCTTTTCATTTCTCCCCTTCTTTCTCCACGTCGAGTTCCCAGCCCCTTTGGTTATATCTCCTAAATATTTCTTGAATAGTACCTTTTTTTTTCTATGTGCCACTGCCCAGTCCAGATTACCATCATCTCCTTCTCTAGTATTGGATGCTTCCTGTAGCAAGAGGAATCCTTTAAAATGCAAACATGATCATAGTGTTTGCTGGCCATCTAAAACTTTCTCATTGATCTCTACTGTTTTTAGGATAAAATTCAATTCTTTTAACGTTGCTTACAAATCTGTGCAGGGTCTTGTCCCTGCCGATCTTCCAGCTTTATCTTATGTGACTCTAGGTTCCAATCATCCTTGATTTGTTTCAATTTCTTCAGGGTTTCATGTTGTCTCTTGACTCCTTGCTTTTTTACTTGCTGTTCTTTCTACCTAAAATACTTTCTCCTATGGCCATCCCTTCCTTTTCTCCTTTTTCAAATTCCTACTCATCCTTCAGGTCTTAGTTTAAATATCATTTCCTCCTGGAAACCTTCTCTGGTCCTCCAAGGCTGGATTAGTTGTCCCTGCCAAGTGTTTTCATATCATTCATCAATTCTCTCATTCATCAAATTTTTATTGAGCTTATACTATGAGTCATACACTGTGTCATCCTTCCCCTGTAATAGCACTCATCATCCTGTTCTGTAATTATTTGTCTAGCTCTGCTATGAGCCTGCAGGCTCTTCAAGGAAAAAAAGACTATGTTTATCTCATTCTACTTTGTACCCCTGGTATTTCGCACATAATAGATGCTCAATGCATATGTAATGAATGAATTAAACCAAAGTTAGTCTCCATAGATGGTGTGGCTAGTGGAAAGAAATAATTATTCAATAAGTAATCATTTCTGATAAACCTACTGCTTAATATTTTAGCAAGTATTTGGCAAGAAAAACAGTTCATGGTTTATTGGAGACAAAGTACAATTTTCAGTGACAAATGATAAAAACTCAAGGCCTGTTTGACTTTCTAAAAGCAGAGCTATTCACGAATTAAAGGGCTGTAGTAAAGACCATTCAGTGTGAAGCCAGCAGCTTTGATTCTGGACCGTTGCAAACATCAGGCTAGATAGGAAAGCTAGTGCCGGAGAGTCACTATACCATTTATGTCACCGATAGCACTGGCAGTGTCTGAGTGCCACTCTGAAAGCAGCTGAAATATATTTGCTACAAAAAGATAAGGTGTTAGAAATATCTTTATCTACTCTGGAAGACCAAATATACGTCAAAGATGAGTGGTTTCCAGGGTGCTTGGACCTGGTCATTGTGGCCACTCTCAGTAATGACTCTGCAGCTGGTTGGCTGTGAAGTAGCTTACAAAATGCTAGGTAGACCAGTTTCCTTAAATAGCCTACCATCTTTAAAGGTCTTCAGATAGGGCGCTTGAGTGGCTCAGTGGGTTAAGTGTCTGCCTTTGGCTCAGGTCATGGTCTCAGGGTCCTGGGATGGAGCCCTGTGTAGGGCTCCCTGCTCAGCGGGGAATCTGCTTCTCCCTCTCCCTCTGCCCCTCCCCCTGCTTGTGCTCTTTCTCTTGCTTGCTCTCTCTTTCACACACAAGTAAATAAATACAATCTTTTTTTTTTCTTAAAAGATTTTATTTATTTATTTGACACACACAGAGAGAGAGTACAAGCAGGGGGAGCAGCAGGCAGAGGGAGAGGGAGAAGCAGGCTCCCTGCATGTGGGGCTCGATCCCAGGACCCTGGGATCATGACCTGAGCCAAAGGCAGATGCTTAACTGCCTGAGCCACCCAGGTGCCCCATAAATACAATCTTTTGAAAAAAAAGTCTTCAGATAATTGCCTCTCATTCGTGGCCCCATTTCAAGGTAATTTCTGCAATAATCCTGGAGTAGCCCCCAAAGCAGACACACAGGCAAAGTCCCTGCCATCAGGGGCTACATGGTGGTGACATGTGTCGCTATTCCAGTTAGCATCACTGTTTCTGGCCAACGAGGTTCTTATATTCATTCCAAAGTGCTTCTACTTTTAGTCTATTTCAGGAGTCCTTTGGAATATTAGGCATGTATAGGAAGCCACCACAAGCCCCTTTGGAAAGTGTGTTGGAGGCCAATAAACCTTTCACGTAATAGTTGTTTATTAAATGAAAATTCAGGCTCTATTCCAAAGGGCGGTTTCTCTCTTTGGAGAATAAATGTGAACTGTATTTTTCTGTGGTTTCTGAACATTTTTTTCGTTGAGAATATTATTTTACAGTGAGAAGTAACAACACAAAAAGTAATAGCATACAGAGGTAGAGGAGACCTTAGTAGTTATTTTGCTATGCCTGTCATCACACACTTGGGGAAGACAGGACCCAGAGAAGAGGCGATTAACTTGATCTCTGATGCCGTGCAAACAATAGTCAAAAGTGAGCTTTTGTTTAGTGTTTTCAATTAAATGTCAGTATAGCTTATATCCTCCAGAATAGGGGAAAACTTTGGCTTTCTAGCCATACTGTTTTAGACTACCTCCACCCCAAACACGACAAATTGCTCATCATTGAAGACAGATGTTTCTGACTTCTGTATCTGAACTTGGATTATACATGATGCTATTGGGGCATTCGAATCCTAGAGTTTGGGTAGTGTAGTAGTGTGCTAGGGCTGCCGTGGCAAAGTACCACAAACTGCGTGTCTTAACAACCAGAAATTTATTGTCTCACAGTTCGGGGAGCTAGAAGTCTGAGATCAAGATGTTGGCAGGATTGGTTCTTTCTGTTGGCTGTGAGAGCGACTGTTCCTTGTCTCTCCCCTAGACTTTGGCATCTTACTGGCAATCTTTGGGTTCCTTGGTTTGTTGAACCGTCAGCACAATCTCTCCTTTCATGTGTACGTGACACTCTCCCTGTGTGCATATGTGTGTGTCCAAATTTCTTCTTTTTATGAGGATACCAGTACTATGGCATCAGAGGCCCAGCCTACTCTAATATGACCTCATCTTAATTAATTCTGTCTGCAGTGACCTTATTTCCAAATAAGATCATGTTCTTAGGTACTGGGCAATAGGACTTCAATATACAGATCTTGAGGGTTACACAATTCAACCTATAACAGTATCATAGAAAAGGGGATATCATGGGATGAATGGATTGCAAAGATTCTTGGTAGCTGGTCTATTTTGAGAGATGAGTTCTGGACCAAGATAGATATGAGGAGTTTGCCTGAAGTTTAGACCTGTGTCTCAGGACGTGTGAGGATCAGTTTTTTCTAGCATAAACCCAAGCCCTGGGTCTCTGTCTGTCCATGGCCACCTGGGGATTTTGTGGCTGCCATATATACATATAGACAACAGAATATCACACAGCCATAATAAAGATGAAATTGTGCCATTTGAGACAACATGAATGGACCTACAGGGTATTTTCTAACTGAAATACGTCAGACTGAGAAGGGGAGGAAGACAAATACCATATGATTCCACTCATAAGTGGAATCTAAACAAAACAAAATAAATTGAATAGACCAAAAAAAAAAAAAAAAGCAGACTCCAACCTGTAAATACAGAGAACAAACTGATGGTTGCCAGAGGGGAGGGAGATGGGTGGTTGGGCAGAATGGGTGTAAGTGGAGAGGGAGATACAGACCTCCAGTTATGGAATGAGTAGATCATGGGAGAAAAGGCACAGCACAGGAAGACAGTCAATGATATTGTAATCGTGATGTAATGGGACTGATGGCAACCGCAAGTGCGGTGAACAGAGCATAATGCATAAACTTGTCAAATCATTAAATTGTACACCAGAAACACTATGTGTTGACTATACAAAAAAAAAAAAAGTCTGTGGATTTGAAACTATTCAGAATAAAGAGAAAAATGAGTTGTAGAGTTTACCCCCCAACTTTTCTTAAAGCCTGAAGCTCGGGAAGTGAATGAATAATCGTGTGCCAGAATTTGCTGAAATTACCTATTTTCTCAATTGCTCCATTCATCACTCTTATTTTATAGACAAATATGAACGACCTGCACTCAACATTGGAGACATGTTCTTTCTGTAAAGAGATGCACAAATAAGTCTTTAAAAATATTGTTAGGAAGTTTTAAATACCTCAGTGGGTGCCTTTGAAATATTGAGATGGATTCTTCTGGCTGATCGAACATTATTCAGCTAGGAGTTAGTTCCTCCTCAGACCAGCTACCTTGTGCTTCGGCATAGCACCAGCTCGCAGAATGTGACAGTTCCAGGCACCAAGCAGGAATCGGAGACATACACATCATGCTTTATGTAAGAGAATTAGCAGAAACTCATCTCAGTGCGCCTTCAGAAGAGGAAACTAAGCAGACAGCCTTGTTAATTTAGCATATAGACTTGGAATACAGTACAACATCCATCATCTCATCAAAATTCAATTAAAACATGGTTACTGGCCAAAGAAAAAGAGGCAATTTTCTCTCTCCCTCCCTCTCTCCCCTCTCTTTCCCTTTCTTTTCCTTCCTCCCTCCCTCTCTCTTACTCTCTGTTTGGAAGAGTTCTTGGAACATCACTAAGATCTTAATGGTTCTTTCACTATGGGAGCCAATTTAAAAGGATAGTTCGAGCATTTGAATGACCCCTAATATTAGAAATTAGAACTTGTGCAGTTATCTAATTGCTATTAATTTAAAGCATGCTGGCGCTAGCCATGGTAGGCAGGGAGGCAGCGTATTTTAAGGTCTTCTTTTTAAGGACTTTTGATATAATTATAAAACTCTTTGGATCCTGCAGGATCTTCTTTTCTATGGTAGAGAATGGGCAGCGGTGATTATCCACTTAGCTCAGATCTATTCCGTGATTTTTAAAAAACGTTATTTGCTAACGTACACCAGACTTCACACAGGAAAAAGGTAAGCCCACAGGTCCTGTAACAAGATTTGCAGTGTTAAATGTAATTGGGTCTCAAATTTTAAGCAGTTAAATGTCTTAATTTGTTCTTTTCTTCCTACCATAATATAATGAGGATAAACTTTGACACACAGCAGCTCTGCAAAGAGAAGATTTCTCCTTGTTCATTGTTTCTCAAACCAATCTTCTTTCCTGAAATTTGATTTCCGAAGTGCCTTACAGTCCTTAAGCCAGGTGGCTGCAATGAGTCCACTTGGAACATTCATAATCATCTGAGATAAAAGCACATTCTAGAAGCCAGACACACTTAAGACAATCAAATGGGGTTAGTCACCAAGTAGAAATAACTCTTTTAACCTCTTGCTAATTCTGCCCGCTAGGCTACCAACTAGAGCACAGGTTGCTGAAGGGAATCACCTTGGCTCTGAAATAAATAGTGTGAATCTCTGTGGGCTAAGTACGTACGTGTTGTCTTATACACACAATTCATTTTTCTGGTGCTTTGGCCCAAATATGGTCAATTGGAGATTTGCCTTGTGGCTTGAAGAAGGAAAACTGTAGTATGCTTTCCAAAGGACCCAGAAGAAGCCTGCCTACAGAGGCCTTTCAACCCTAGGCTTAATTTTTCGAATATTAAATATTATATTTTTCCATATCGGTTAGCTTTCCAGCTCCAGTAAAGGTCAATTGAGAAAGCGATATGATTCTTAGAAAATCAAAGAAATGCAATGTGGAATTTTTGGGGGGAAACCATGGATTTGGATTTGACCACACCTGGCCATGTTTTTGTTTTTCAGCAAAGTTGGGCTGGCACACACGGTTTTCCATTACTCGGTTAGCCTGAGGAGTAACTGCACTTCATTGCTTATGTAGGCCTCTTGTAAAAAGGAGGCCTGCCACACCCTCTCACTAAAGCCAACGTTCTAGAATTTTTTGAGGTAGAAGTAACTGCATTGACTTAAAAAAAGATGTCAAACTTCTTCCCCTTGTTTTTGTTTCCCTCTAAATAGCAAAGTCGGGAGGTTGGTGTTGAAGAAGAACAAGCAGAAGAAAGGTAAGCCAACGATATTATTTTTTTTTAAACAATGTTATTAAAGGCAAAGACAAATAAGGAAAAACTAAAGAACCTATTAAATGTTGACCTTAAAATAAGCATAATAATATACTTTTTAAAAATCCCGAGTACTGCTAGAAATGAACCTGTAAGCACCTGTGTTAATTTGAATGTGATTTTTATGGGTGCGCCCGAGCCCAATATTTCTGCCTCAACTAGGAAGCCTCTCATTCCAAGTAACAGAAAACCAACTCACATTGGATTAAATAATAAGGGAATTAATGGATTTCATGAAACTGCAGTGGTGTGAGTTTCAGAACTGGTTAGCTCAATGATATCATTGTTGGCTCTGTTTCCTCTACTTTTTCAGAGCTGCATCTGTCATCCGCAGTGTGGGCTTCACCCTAAGGCTGGACCCCTTGTGGTTATAGGATATCTGTCAATACAGTTATGTCCACGTGCTTCCTTTCTCTTATCCAAAGAAACATAGAAGGCTTTCCTCAACTGTCTCACAAAAATTCTTGAGATTCCTGCTGATTGAGCCATTGATTGGCTTAAGCCAAGGCCACTGGAACCAATATGCATGACAAGGGGGTGGGATTATCCTGATGGATCTTAAGAATCAGATCAGAGCCCTGGAGCTGATGGAGGGGTTAATTTCACCTACACAGCATGACTGCTGTAGAATGGATGTTGGGAAGGCTACTCTGGGAGACTGAATTCAAGAGTCCCCATCTCTGGGGCTTCTGTTATAATAGAAGTGAAGAACACAAGAGTGACTTTAAAGTTATTAGAAATCTCAGTGTTTTTATTGAGGCCCTTTTCTGAGAGCTATTACAGAAGGAGAGATTGTGAGATTGGTTGTTCAAGAGTTTCCTCATTTATGTTACTCAGACTTTTCTTCTCTGACTCACATAAAAGTGTACTGATGTGCATACTAGTTCAATTCAGAGTCAAAAATCATTCTCAAATTCTGCACAAGGGGATGAACATAAGCGTCACTGAAGCTGGGAATTACCACAAATGTTTTACCAAAACAACCAAAATGTTTTATTAAATGGTTTATTAAAGAAAAAGATATTTCTTGACCTTACTCCCTGCCCCCCAACCTTTTTACAAAAATAAATAAGTTAGACAAGGGCAAGTGGTAAACTCGGCCATTCAAGATTCTCCAAATAGAAAACACAATGGTGTCTGTTGGATACTCTTCTGAAACACCAAACGAGATGCACCAGAAAAGAATCTGGTTTAGTGGGTCAAACAGATGACCAGGATCAGCCCCTTTCACAGGCTTCCTGACTTTCATACATCCTTTCCTTTGTCTATCAGGACAGATTGTCTAACGTTTTTTTCAATGCTACCTCATGCGGGTTGACTGTTCTCCTTAAATCTCGCTCAGGGTGGTTATACAAGTTCTAGGATGGGTTGAGGCCCACCGGATACTAGTGTTCAAGGTCTTCCTCCTGAGTGCGGGGTGAAGGGAAGAGGGAGAAGGACATGGTAGATAGGGAAATTACTCTTTCCTTCAGTATTCAGTCTCTTGATGTATCGCAAATGTTGTATTTGCAGAATTATTATTCCTGCACTGAGAAATAAATCCTTCAGTCATATTCTTGACAGAGTTCCTAATGAAAGCACTACTTTCCACTGGAACTCTCTTAGCAGAAGTCGGCCCCTGGATAAAAAGTGCTAATGAATTCCAGACATTCCCACAGCGGCCCTGGCCCTTCCCTCCTATCAGCCTTCACTTCCTACTTTCGTAAGTTCCAGACCCAAGTATCCCCGTTGGATTTATTGTTGCTATTCTTGAGGTTGGACATTAAGAATTACAAAATGGTCTAAGAGTTAAAAAAAAAACATGTCTGCCTATTATCAAGACACTTGCATGATTTCCCAAACATATTAATTGTTCAGTTAATGTTTCCCCAAGTGTAGTCTGTGGAACCCAAGTGTCAGAAGGTTTTTTGAGAAGAGTCCGGAATAGAGTTTCCTGATGAAATACATTTAGGAAAATGTGAATTTAACTCACTTAAATGGGCTACTACAGAACTGTTCGGGCTTTAATTTGTATTCTACACCTCCAAGACAAAGGATATGCAGTATTTTTCAGACATGTTTGACCATGGAATTCTTTCCTTGAAGAGTATTTCATATCATACATCTGAGGAACACACTTTGGGAAATGCTCATCCATGTCAAATTACCATGTTTTCTAGAACTCTTTTAATCTGCTCATCTATTGTCAGCCTTTGTTATTAGTTGTTCCCAGGCTCCTGTTCCATGACAGAACCCAGTCAGAAATGCTTTGGCATTTTTTTTTTCAAGGACTAGCAGGATAGAAAAAGGCTCTCGAGCTATTTTCTCAAGGAGAGCAGATCTGATTCAGAATCAGAAGCCTCTGATTCATCTTAATTGTCGTATTTCTGAGGGCAGAGGACATTTGCCATTAACCTTTACCTGGATCCTTCTTCCTATCTTAAAGTACATTCTTTTATGCAAATACGAGGTCATAATAAACTTGGAAAGTGGTAACACTGTGGTTTTAGACAACTGACGTAAGTTTTATGGAAGCGTTTTTTGCAACTCACTTTGAAGGCGAGGGGGAATGCTGCACACGTAAACTGCAAATGGAGATGAGGCTCTGGTGTTGGCTACAAGTTCACGTTAAGATCTGAGTCAGCCCCAGGGGGATAGAACTCTAATTACTGCGCGAAGGGGCAGCAGCTGAAAAGCTCGCAGACCACTCCCAGAACAGTAACATGGCCCCACGATGGCAAGGCTCTGCCAGGACCAAATACCAAGATGAATTCTCTCTTTGTTTAAGCCGAGACTACATTTCATTGTAGAATTTTGTAATTGAATAAATTCTAATAAACTGTCTTATCTGCTGTGGATTTAGAAGAAGGCTTTCTTTCTATATTTTGTAATGTTCCTATTTTTTCGTATTATAAAAGCAATAGATGGTCGGTGTGGGCAAAACACACAAAAGCATGCGGATAGAATAAAAATCACCCATTCTCTCACTAATCAGAAATAACTGCTATCAGTATTTTGGTTTATGTATTTCAATATTTTATTTCCTTTTGAGTTGGTACATATTTATTTTGCACAACGGTTTGCAAATATTTCTGCACTCTTTGTGGCCCTAATGATGTAGGCTAGAGTTTATTCTGGGGGTAGGCTCTCTTTTCTTCGAAGAGCTCTACTGATAAGCCTGTCTAGCCGTAGAGATACAAGTTCAGCCGGAGTTCTTTTCATACTGTAGCCCTGAATGATGGTAGAGTAGTTTTATTGCTGTAGCTTGTAATATATTACTACCAACACAGGGTAATACCAATGCTAATGGAAACTGTGAACATTTTTTATATGCTAGAATACGTCCTATGTTAAATACATTTTCCGATTCAATTCTCACAATAACACTCTGTGGTATGTTCTATTATACCTCATGTCTAACGCACAGAGGGGATAAACAACTTGCCCCAGGTCACAGGTAGTTAGTGGTAGAGCCGGACTCTGAACCTGGACATTCCAACTCCAGGTCTGTGCTCCTTCTTTAGGTTGAGATGTTAACTGAGCCATTTGGAAGGTAAAGGCTGCTTTCATTGTGGACTGAGGGTAGCCCTAAGAAATCATCATGCTAACGGCTGACGTGGTCTTGTTCCTCTGGCATGTTCGTATATAAGGGCACACTCCAAGGGGCAGGAATGGGGAGGGAGGGGAAGAGAGAATGAAAGAGCAAACTCTCGTTGAGTGTGTCTTTCATGCCACATCTGGTCAGAGGCCACAGCTAAGGAGGAGGAAAAGACATGGCACCCTGTGAACAGGTGTGGCCAATGGATTGAAAGAGGAATGACACATGAATTGTAATTTGGTGTTTTTCTTTCTTACCTTGTAATTTGGCCATGCTAATCCTTAAGCCATATTTAAGTCGATTAGACCACAAGAGTCCTCTGTTAGCTGGTGTCTGAAGAATAAAGAAGAGATGGGTTGTGTCCATGTTAGGGGCTTAAGTGTCAAAAGAATGAGAAATAGGCAAAAGGGCCTGAAGAAGAAGCCAGTGGCAGCCGTGGAAGACTGGAAGGTGGAAAACCACAACAGGGACACGCTGAAGGTCATCACAAGTAACTGAAGGGAGGACCAGACTTCCCAGAGCCCTGTAGGATGGGGCATGGATTTTATATTTGGATATTATGGGGAAACTCAATCCTGTAAATCTTGAAACCTGGGGACAGTTGGGTTACATATAGAATACAAAACATATGATATATAATTTATTTTACTTATAAAACTTGAAACTTGAATCATAGTATGTATCATTTGAGATCATGGCTTTTTATTGTAGTATTTTAGTGCCAGTATTTTTTTTAAAGATTTATTATTATTTGAGAGAGAGAGAGAGAGAGAATGAGTGGGGGAGGGGCAGAGGGAGAGAAAGAATCTCAAGCAGACTCCCCACTGAATGTGGAGCCTGACAGGGGGCTCGATCTCATGACTCTGAGATCATGACCTGAGCTGAAATCATCAGTGGGATGCTTAACCGACTGAGCCACCCAGGCGCTCCTTTAGTGTCAGTATTTTAACAATTTAAATTACATGCTTTTGAAAATGCAATTTTTCAATGGTAGAATGTTATTATAATGATGTACCATAATTTTCACGGCTATTTCCCTATTGCTAGATATGTAGAATGTTTTCTAATTGTTTTGCCAATATAAATAACAATGTGATTTTAGTATAGAAGTGCAAAAGCACAGGGAATATAGTTAATAATTTTGTAATAACATTAAATGGAGACAGATGGTGACTACACTTATCGTGGGATGCACTGAATAATATATAGAATTGTCAAATCACATGCTGTACACCTGAAACTAATAGAGCATTGGATGTCAACTATACTTCATTAATGAGTATTTAACATAAATAAAATTTAAAAATGAAATACTTTGGAAAATAATAATGTGAGACAAGGATATACTCATTATCAGCATTTACTAGTCATCTTAGCAATACAATAACACATGGAAAATGAAGATGTAATTGGAAAGAGACAAAATAATCTTTTTTTTTTTTTGTAGGTGATAATTGACTACATAGAAGATGGCTGAGAAATGATAAACAATGTGTTACAACTAATAAGAGAGTCCCACAAAGTTGCTGGTCCAAGAGGACCATCTAAAAAGGTGATATTTTGGTATACTAACAAAACCAATTAGAAAATTATAGTCTCTAAGTTCAATTTTGATCAAAATTCCAAGAGGCAATTTAGAGAAAATTTACAGTTTACCCTAAAATTTATATGGAGGAGTGAAGTCCAAAAATGACCAAGACAATTTTAAGAAAGGAAGGAAATTTACCCTTCAATATCTCAAGGTTTAATCTAAAAATACACTAATTAAGAAGTGCGATATTGGTGTAGGGATAGACAAATAGACCAAATGGAATGGAAAAATGTCCCAAAACAGCCTCTCACAGAAGTGACATTACAAGTCAGCAGAACAAAGGATGAGTTATTTTGTAAGTGGTTCTGGGAAAATAGACTATCCAAAAGGAAAAAATATTAGACCTACTTTACTTGATTAAGATCCAAATGTGAAATTCAAAGCTTTAAAACATTTTAAGAGTAGGTAGCAGAATATCTTTATAGAATTGGAGGAGTGAAGGATTTCTTTCTTTCTTTTTTTTTTTAAGATTTTGTTTTTATTTTGACACAGAGAGAGAGATAGGGCACAAGCAGGGGGAGTGGGAGGAGAAGCAGGCTCCCTGCTTAGCAGGGAGCCTGATGCAGGGCTCGATCCTGGGACCCCGGGACCATGATCCCAACTGAAGGCAGACTTTTCACCGACGGAGCCATGCAGGCACCCAGGATAGTGAAGGGTTTCTGAAATGGGACTCAGGAAGCACAAAACATGGACAAATATTAATATATTTACTATGTCAAATTAAAAATTGACTGTTGAAAGACAGGATAAAATTCTCAGGACAAGCCACAGATTGAGAGAAACATCTGCAATGCATGTGATTGATTAAGGAGTAGGATCTAGAATCTTCACAAAATCCCTAAAAAGTAATAAAAAAAAAAGCAATTAAATAGGAAAACTGGCAAAAGAAATGAACGGGCAACTCACTGAAGTGAAACTGAACCATTTAGTAAAGATGTGAAAATATCCTCTGTTCTACCAGCAGTCGGGGGAATGCTAATCCAAACGATGAAGCAGCATTTCTCTTCCACCAGACAGGCAAAAATGAAGAAACCTGACATAGCAAGTTTGGGTTATGACGCGGGAATGGATCTTCCACACATTGTTATCAGGTTACTAGAAACAATCACTTTAAAAAGCAGTTTGGTGGGGGGCGCCTGGGTGGCTCATGCAGGTGAGCACCCGACTCTTGATTTCAACTCAGGTCATGGTCTCGGGGTCCTGGGATCGAGCCCCCCCCCCCCCCCCCC
>NC_048228.1:76772711-76870393 GCF_002007445.2 Ailuropoda melanoleuca
CCCCCCCCCCCCGTGCTCAGCAGGGAGTCTGCTTCAGGATTCTCTCTCTCCTTTCCCTCTGCCCCTCTCCCCACTTGCTTGCGCATGCTCTAAAAAAATAAATCTAAAAAAAGCGCAGCAGTTGGTAATATCCAGTAAGGCTGAAGGTACTCAAATCAGACTACAAGTGATCCAAAATAAAAAGGCAACAAAGTTAATACTCCCAGTGTGCACGCCTTGACAACGTTCCCCCACCGGACCCCAAATCCTGACTTTTGTATTATTCCTTTGTTTTGCTTTACTTTTTTGTACCTCTCAGGAGATCATAATGCTTAGTTTTCTATTGTCTTTGGACATTATGTCAATGGTGTCACAACGTATGTCATATGGGGCATCTGTTATTTTTAGTAGTATATGTGCTGCCGAATTGAGCACATGGCAGCTTGTTATTTTAACCTCTTATTTTCCCTGAGATGCATCCAAATGTACGTGTGCCATTTGTAGTGGTCTCCTTTTTCACTGCTCAAGTGAGACGGCATAATTTATATCCAGTGTTGTGAGGGTCGTCCTTGAACATGTCTCATGGAAGACATTTGGGAGAGTGTTTTGAGTTTCTCTAGAGTTTAGGCGAAGGCAGTCACGCTTTGGAAGTGAAATTGCTACATTAAGGGGATGAGCTTCATCGGTTTCGCTAAGTTAATGCAGAATTGTTTACCAATAATTAAAAAAAATCTATTTCACACCCCGTCTACAGTCTGGCAACCACCATTTTGTTCTCTGTATTTAAGAGTGGGGTGTTTTTGTGTTTGTCTCTTTTTTCTTTTTTTTGTTCATTTGTTTTGTTTCTTAAATTCCATATAGGAGTGAAATCATATAGGTTTTTGTCTTCGTCTGGCTGATTTGCTTCACATTAGGTCCATCCATGTTGCTGCAAATGACAAGTTGTCATTCTTTTATATGGCTGGGTAATAGCCCTCTGTGTGTGTGTGTGTGTGTGTGTGTGTGTGTGTATGTGTGTGTGTATAAAGCACATCTTCTTTATCCATTTATCTATCAATGGATGCTTGGGTTGCTTCTATATCTTGGCTATTATAAATAATACTGCAATAAACATAGGGGTCAATGTATTTTTTTCGAATTAGTGTTTTGGGTTGTTTTGTTTTTATTTTGTTGTTGTTTTGTTTTTGGATAAACATCCAGTAGTGGGGTTACTACTAGTAATTAGTTGTAGTGGTAGTTCTATTTTTAATATTTTTTGAGGAATTTCCATACTCTTTTCCACAGTGGCTGCACCAATTTGCATTCCCACCAACAGTGCATGAGGGTTTCCTTTTTTCCACATCCTCACCAACACTTGTTTCTCAGTGTTTTTTATTTTCACCATCCCCACAGGTGTGAGCTGATATCTCACTGTGGTTTGGATTTGCATTTCCCTCATGATGAGTGACGGTGAGCATCTTTTCATGGGTCTTTTGGCATCTGCACGTCTTCTTTGGGAAAATGCTTACTCAGGTTCTCCAGCCATTTTTAAATCAGATTAGTTGTTTTTTTGGTGTTGAGTTGTGTAAGTTCTTTATATATTTTGTATACCAACCTCTTACCAATATATTTTTATCAGCAGTGTTTGAGTTCCCATTGCTTCATATCTTTGCTTGGTGTCATCAAAGCTTTAAATTTTTATCAATTCGGTGGGCATAAAATGACATCTCATAATGGTTTTAATTGCATTTTCTTCTTAATGAAATTGAATAATTTTTGCTTTTTTTTTGCTGTTCATATTTTCTATGATATCACTCTTCATGTTTTTTGTCCCTTTTTTTTTATTGACCTGTTCGTATTTTTCTTATTGATTGAAGTTCCTTATACAGTTTGGATACTAATTCTTTGTTGGTTGTACCTGTGAGGAAACTTCTCTTGGTTCGTAATCTTTAAAAACTTTCTTTTTGTGATATGGTAGTTTTTAGTTTTTAATATAATTGAATGACTTTCTATTTTGGGGGTGTAGGGAGAGTCTTATCTTATCTTACTGTTGTTTTAATTTACATTTCTTGGATCACCAGTACAGTTGAACATTTTTTTTCATGTTTACTAGCCATTTATATTTCTTTTCTGTCCAGCTTTTTTATGTCCTTTTGCCCATTTTCTTTTTTTTTTTTTAAAGATTTTATTTATTTATTCGACAGAGATAGAGACAGCCAGCGAGAGAGAGAACACAAGCAGGCGGAGTGGGAGAGGAAGAAGCAGGCTCACAGCGGAGGAGCCTGATGTGGGGCTCGATCCCATAACGCTGGGATCACGCCCTGAGCCGAAGGCAGACGCTTAACTGCTGTGCCACCCAGGCGCCCCCTTTTGCCCATTTTCTATTGATTTGCAAAGGACTTCATATGTTGAGGATCTTAACCTTTTGGCTTATTTGATGGGAATATTTCGCCCAGTCTTTCATCACTTTTAACTTTTGCCTAAAATTCCTTTTATTATGTATTCAAACATACTAACCTATCATTCTTTCTTTTCCTGTTGGTTTTTTTTTTCTTTCACTTAACACTTAAATTCACCTGGAATTAATTTTATTGTGAAGAGGTGACATTAACTAACTGTTCCTCCTTTATCCACTGATTCGTGATACCATTATTATTATGCACTAAAATTTTTATGTTTATTTGGGTCTATTTCTGGGCCATACACTTTGCTCTGCTAATATAAATAGTTTATTAATTCTTGCCCACAATACGTACTTGCTTATTGTTATCTTTATAGTAAATTTTACTGTTTGGTAAGGCAAATTGATTCTTCCTTCTTTTCAAACTTTCTTGGATCATCTCAGAATAGGTATTCTGCATTTAGCTAATCAAACACTCCACTTGTTTCCCAGAGTGTTATATAAACAACGTGTAGCTTCTCAGTCTTCAAAGTATTAGAAGACATGAAATATTATCATCAGAACTTTTCCTGGATTCAGGAGGAACTGCCGAATGCTCCAGGATCAGAGCTCAGGATAGTAATTAACGCTGGCCCATAGCGAGTGGGAGCATAGTGCTTGATAAAATGTTCATGGGGCTTCCTAGAATTATCCTTCAGTCACTTTCCAGACACAGTATTTTCTAAACCAATGGGGCCCACTGAAATAATTCTCTGGCTCCTTGGTGGACAATAAAGAAAACAGGTTTTCATGGATAATGTCATTATTCCTGTTGGAAAAATGAAATGCCTTGATTTAATGTTGTCAGTGAACCTGTTAGCAGTGAAATGATATTGTGACATAGGAATCACTGTGCTGTGTCCTCAGGGTTATCTCCCCATTGGAGTGGTTAGAAAGAGGCCCTTCCTTTGTTCAGGTCATTGCTGTTGAGTTTGAGAAAGTGGAGGTCCCATTGTAAGACAAAGGTGGGGCTGGACAAATGTGTTATCAGGCAGGCTACTTTTTCCCAGCTCTGGAGACCAGATCTGGGGTGGCTAGAGAGGCTTTGGGAGTGTCGTGTGTCAGGGCCAACGTCACTGGGGCTCTGGCCAGGAGTGTGGTTGGCTGAAGAGATTCTAGCATCCATTCCAGCAAACATGAAGATGCCCAAAGTCATGTCACAAGGGCCAGCTCTCTTCTCTCAGAGAAAGAAATCAAACCCAAGGGGGTAAAAATGGAATTCTAAGTCCACTTGAGAATTTTATAAGCATACATTTACTATAAAAAGAATGTTCTGCTCTCCCTTTGAGTGTAGATTAAATTCTGCCAAATTCCAGCTGTGCTCAGAGAGTCCTCCTAGTTGGTCTCGTGTGAGGTCCCTGACACAAGAGCCAGGTGCAGTTGACTAGGAGGTTAACCTAATCACCCCTGATTGGAGACAGTTGGTGAAATACACAATTATGTAAAATCTTAAACTCCTTCAGAGTAAGTCACTTATCCGTCTTATACCTCCATTTCTCATCTATAGAATAGGGAGGTATATATATACATGCCTCAAATATTTTTTTAAAAAAGATTTTGTCAGAGAGAGAGCCTGAGAGAATACAAGCAGGGGGTGCCGTCGGCAGAGGGAGAAGCAGACTCCCTGCTGAGCAGGGTGCCTGATGCAGGACTCGATCCCAGAACCCTGGGATCATGACCTGAGCCGAAGGCAGATGCTTAGCCAATTGAGCCACCCAGGTGTCCCCCAAAATGCTTTTTGATAAATGAAACAATGCGGCACAACTACGTTTGATGAAACGATGGTCAAAAAGTTTAGGAAAAGTTCTACTTTGTTACGTGTGCACATTTTCCTGTCCTTTTGAGTCACTCAGAAGAAAAGAGGAAACTATTAAGGGGAAGGGCATGGTTCGGCAAAACACTGAACACGGGTGCTTCTAAAATAGTAATCTTTGGTAACAATACACAGATAATGTTGCCCGAAAGTGTTATGAATCGTAGCAATACAACCGGCTGATTGGTGGCTCTTGGAGCTTCTTTCTCAGGATGACCCGAGACACTCCGAAAGTGAGTATTTTCCTTAGCCATTGCTTGATATGTTTGTCAAAGGAAATGCTGCTTAGGGGAGCTAGTGAGCAGCAGCTGATAGAAAAGCCGAGAGAAGATTTAACTGTAGGTTGCAAACAGGTGGCCTGAGAACAAACTTGGACTTGCCCATGTGTTTTGTGGAGTCTCACAAGTTGGGTTGGCACACGTTGGGAAATGTTTTGAATTGTCAACATTTAAGAGGCTGGAGATTTCATATGAAAACAATTGCTTGGAGTCAGGTAGCCGCTTCTCTCTTTAGACAGAAGTGTTCATCCGCCGTTTTGCTATAGTCTACACCACTCTATTACCCACTTTTGGTTCCTACTTACAGTGTTTAACCGGTCCCTCCAGTCACTGGAGTTTGTAATCCCTGACTTAGATAAGGCCAAAGATTGGGGAGGGATCCTTTGTGATCTAAATTAGGACCCTTAAGAAGACGTCCTTAGGTCCTGAAGAAAGTTGGTGGAAAGAAAGCTAGTTCAGCTATCTGAGGTAGAATGTTACTCTTTCGGTAAAGACGTTCTCTAGAGAGCACATGCTGTGATTACAATCTTCTCTTTGTTCTGAAATGCACTGTAGTTGAACGGACTCTCATATAAGTAAGGATGGATATATGCCACCCCTCTGATAGCTACTCAAACTCTCTTAAGTAGGGAAAGAAGTCACTTATCTATGGAAACTGTAGCAACTACCAGCTGCCTACCACACTTGGCAAAAAGAATCAGGGGGCGCCTGGGTGGCTCAGTTGGTTGAGCGTCTGCCTTCAGCTCGAGTCATGATCCCAGGGTGCTGGGATCGAGCCCCACATTGGGCTCCCTGTTCAGTGGGGAGTCTGCTTCTCCCTCTGCCTCTGCTGCTCTCCCTGCTTGTGCTCCCTCTGTCAAATAAATAAATAAAATCTTACATATAGAAAAAAGAATCAGAATACAAATTGTGGTGGCAATCAGAACACCGCATCTTAGAGCGATGGGAGCTTTCACAGAATTTGCCTGCTATTACCACCATCACTTACAAATCTGGGACAAAGGGCCAGGCAAGGAATATGTGTATTTTGGAAAGTTCACAGCATCAGCAGGAAGCCTCTGTGTTGTAGCATATTTCCTGGTTCAACAATGGGGAAAAAAGCCCTCAGTGAAATGACTATACATATACAGTGAGAGGGAACATTGGAGAAGCACTAAGGACAGTGGCAGAATCTAGTGACTTCAAGGGCTTGGCTTGGTTCTCTCTGGCCAGTGCTGGAAATGCACCAGCATTTGGGTGTTTCAGACAATTTCCATTGGCATTTGCAGGGTCTCTCCTGGTGATCGTGTATCTCATTTCAAGGAGTTTGAATCCTTCAGTGGAAGGCAATTCCTCAGTGACTCCTACAACCAGCTGCTAAGTTTGATTTGCCTTAAATAGTTGACTTCAAAAATGCATTAAGATGCGTATGCAAATACGCTTCATTGCCATCATCTGATTACGTAACCCCGAAAGCTACAAGAGAGCTTGATTCTCTCCTCCCCAAGTAAGCAAGCTGACCCCTCCACCCTGCCCCCCCAATTAATGGAATACAGAGTTGATTTGAGTATTTTATTTATAAATGTACATTTACTATAAAAGCTGTTGCATTTTAGACCAACTTGTAATTTTTTTTTTTTTTTACTATTTCTCAGAGGCATTTTAGAATAAATATTTTAAATGAAGGTTAGTATAACTGATATAGAACATTGGCCCACCCAGAACAGTAACATCTTTTGGACGGACTCACATATGAGGTGGATCATTTCAGTTTGTTAAGTCTTACACTGTGTATAGATAACTATAATACGTATTGCATTAATAACACTACATAGAAAGAATGAGGAAATGGCATGAAAGTTTGCTAGTGAAAAACAAAGAGTTACCCATTTTTTCTTAAGAAAGAGAAAGGACTAGCTTTTGGAGTACGAGGGGGGAAAAATCAGGTATATTTCCTCAGGAACAATAAATCACTCACTTGCCTCATCTGTTTTTTAAACAAACGCATTTCCATCGTAGCTCCACAGAGCAGAGCATTTTTTTTCCCTGGGATCTCAAAGATTATTTGAAAAGAAATAGATCATACTCATTATGCTGCCTTGGAAAAAACAAGATCTAGGCGGCCCGAGCTGCCATGTAACAGACTCCAAATGAAATATAAATCAAATATAAATAGAAACAGTTGGCAATTAGAATTTAGAAAATGTTGGAGATTATTCTGTGCTGGTGACTATTGTTCATTATGGGAAAGCACATTTCGCAGTTGGAGAATGGGGCTTTATTTTTCTTGACTCGATTCAGGCTTCAATACATGTACAATGAGTCTCACTAAGAAATATGTATAAATGGGTTTGTGAAACCAGAAGAGAATGTGCAATATTCATATAATCCTTCCATAACAGATGGAGTTCCACACGTAAAAAGTATTCTAGAAAAATCGGTTATGAATCATCATATTGTACATGTTTTGTGCATTATTTGTGGGAAAGTACTCTGCTAATATCATGCAAAGTGTAAACATCCACATTATCAAAATATTTAATAAAACATGCAGGTGGTTAATCAAAATATTGAACTTAATCTGTACACTTTCAAAACTTTTTACTTTTTTAATTTTTTTCTATTTTTCTTTCTTTCTTTTTTTTTTTTTTGATTTTTTTTTTTTCCTGTAAAACAGCAAACACTCCATGAGAAGTCTTGGTGACTTGGAAGTGACTTCGTCTCTCTTCAACGTACTGCATCCATAATTCATCACTGACTATGTGCAACAGCTTCGCATTTTCTAAGGCACAATTTTTTAATGAAGTGATGTGTAAATTTCAATCTAACAACAGCTCATCCAAATGACAAAATGGTCAAAATACCTCCAGTGGCTGAGGAAATTTCTGCACTTACATGGAACCCGCATGCAGAGAACAGTCTAGCATGTAAATAAATAATTGCTAGCCATACTCAATAAGACACGGAAAAAAATTATTGCTTACATAAACAGAAAAACATCTACTTGATCTCCTTTTGTGACTACATTAACCTATTAGGAGTATATCCATAGTCTACATTCACGAAATGTCATCTTCACTTATTTGCCATCATTTTAAGGCAGAATAAATAGTTCCCCTTTCCCCAGTCTTCAAGAAAACAGCCTGGAGATCTAAAACGTGGTATTTTTTAGTAACTTGAGTCCTTTCTTGGCCAGCGGAAACTCATCACACAGGACAGACAATAAACCAGCTCTCCACCAGAGCTCCTCTCTCAACTTCTCCATGAGCAAGGTCCAGAAGTGTCGACCGTGCAGAGAGTTGGTGACACAGGAGAATGGGAGACAGCAGGTGTCCACTGCAGTGGCCGGGCGCGTGTGAGCTGGAGGTTCTTGCTGATCGCACATCAGTGGCTCATCACGACCTACGTCATTGGATTCTAGGAGAAGGGTCTTAATGCTTTACTTTAGGCACCTGTGCTTCGGGCCCTCAAGGAGAACTTGCAGGCGAGGGTGAGCCCTGGTCACACCTCATGATGGACTGATCTTGATGAAAGCTTCCATAGGCCTCGTACAGAGTCTCTTATCCAATCTACAGCCTGACGAGAAGCAAGCCACAAAGCCCTCACGGCTATCACTGACCCACTGCTCTTCTGGAGATTAAACTTCCTCCCAGATTTTGGTAATAACTTTGGAGACGATGACTGAAATATTTCCCTACAGTTTCTTCCTACCCTTGGGCAACGTCCCCCAGTGTAAGTCTAGCTGATACTGCAAGGCTTCGCTTTATTTGATGGACCAGCCTCTATGAATGACAGAACTTCCAAAGCACACAAAATCTAATCCTAACGGTGTAATAATTTATCGGTATGACTTCTACCTCCAAAGGTAAGTAACAAATGTCTTGGGATTACAGTATATATTTACAGACTAGCGTCTCTGCGTTAAAAACAAGTCATAGCTCAGAGCTTGATGATGTGATTTTTAGTTTCTGAAATGCAGGAATCGTAGGCTTCTGTCTTAGAAGACCACATATCTCAAATTGGCATGTCTTGCACTATCTGCAGCTCAATTCTGTAAACATGAAGTGTTTAATTCCTAGAAATACTAAAACAAAACAGGTTTATTGCATCATTCATTTCATGGACTCGCAGAGAAGGGAATAACACATTTGGAACCGTAAGCCTGTTGGCCACGCTGAGACCTTTTTGTGAACTACAGGATCACGACACTTCCGTATTCTTTTGTATGTACTGTGCAAATGCAAATGCAAAACCAAACCAAACAAAAATCAAAACCGAAACGAAAACCGGGAAGAACACCAATGCTATGCTACAGAAGAACAGACAGCATCTTTTAGAACAGCCTTTCTGAAATTAGATAAATGCCAAGAAGCCCCTGCACTTGGGATTTGGTTAAACGGTCGCCAGGGGACACCCTCAAGAAAGAAATGGTGAGTGATCTGGAAGCTTGACAACCACGTCACAATGTTGTGGGCTGGCCAGCACCTGTGACAAAGAACACGGGGTAACATTTGGTTAAAGGACTCTACACCTCTTGCCTCAGAGCATTTACACATCAGTAATGACCTGTGCCCAAATCTCTTCTCTCTTAGAGGGGGAATTTGTCCCCCTCTGCTGCTCAAAGTGTGGCCCAGGGAAGAGCAGTATGGGCATCACCTGGAGCTTGTTATAAGTGCACCCCTGAGTCCCATCCCAGAACGTAACAAGGAGCCCTGGGGATCCATCTGCCTCGTCAAGTTTGGTTGAAATCCTCTGGATTTTACCCTTAAACCAAATGATCTTCGTTAAATTTTCTACCTTGTCTTCTGGGGGTGAATAAGCAAGAAAACAATCTGTCTTCTCTGGTTTTGGTCTCTCTAAGAATAAATACATTGCAACGGGAGGAATGTGACATATGATTTACATATGAACTCATACGAAAAGGATGCTAGCTTTAGTAAATAAAAATACAGAACATTCAATAAAATCTGAGTTTCAGGTAAACAACAACAACAATTTTTTTTAGTATAAGTATATCCCATGGGATATTTGAGATATACTTGTGCTAAATCCTGACCATGCAATATTTGGGGCATACACATATTAAAAAAAAGATTATTGCTTATCTGAAATTCAAATTTAATAGGGCAGAAACATTTTAATGTGGCATCTTGTATTTTATCTGGCAACTCCATCTAGAAGGATGGTTTTGGTTCCATATTTCCTGCTGAAACCTTCACAAAGTTTCTCCTTCACTGGAGGCACTAGAGTTGTAATGAGGCAATCGCAACGCTGGAAAAGACCCTGGGGATTTTGCGTTAAATGCACTTCCCCAGAATGGATGATGGAACAGACACAGAGACCCAGTCACCCAACACCCAAGCACAAATGGCACGAGTTGGCCACGTGAGGGCTCCGTTTGTGGCAGGTGATTTGCTTTGTACTTCCATTCCCATTTACATATGAACTTAAAAACTGTTTACATTGCTTTTAGGAATTGCATTTTAATATGCTGTTATGCTATTTCTCCCCTCCAAGAGAAAAATTTCATTTAAATGTGACTAGTTACTTGAAGAAAATAGGATTACATATTCAGGCTTTATTATTCCACACAATGAAATTATTTTGTTTCACTTAGAATGCCTATGATGTAAACCATCCCTCCCATCTACCCATCCCCCCTCTTCTCAATTCAGATCAAAATCAAATAAAGAGAGAAAAATGATTTTTTAGCCATTTTTTTCCATTCTGACTTTTTAAAAAATTGCATCTGGGATATACTCAACCAATTCAAGTGTATTTGTACTTCTCGAGCCAACTGTTATCCCCTCCACTGATTCATTCTTAAGCTATATATTTTTTTCTTCTGACACCAAGAAAGAAATAAGCACTATTCTCAGAAATACTGGTCATTGTCCCTGTCATGTGTTAAGTAAAGTTTAGCCCAACATAATGTTAACATTTATCTGAAAAAATAAACATGAAAGAAGAATTAGGAAAAATTGGAAAAAACAATCGGAAAGAAAGTGGTTATTATTACTCAATATTAAAACTTATTAAGAAGCTATAATGATAAAAACTATTCAATACTAGAGAATAAATAGGTTAATAAGACATAACAAAACATCCAGAAATAGATTCAAATACGGGAACTTAGTTTATGAGAAAGCTGGCATTTCAAATTAATGAGAAAAAAAGGGATACTTAAGTTATATTTGCACAATTGCTAATTGGCCAAAAAAAAAAAAAAAAAAGAAGGCTGGACATCTATCTCATTTCTTATCCCAAAATATATTTCTGAAGATCACATAGTTACATTTGAAAAAGAAAATAAAGAATAATTCTAGGAGAAATCTCAGCTAAATCCTTGGAGTAGTGAAGTTTTTCTAAGCAGTACAAAAAACCCAGAATCCAAAAAGGAAAAAAAAAAAAAGGTATGTTTAATTATCTTACATGAAAATCTTTTCTACGAAAAAAAGTTCACAAAGTAGAAAGACCAAGGACAATTGCAATAAAGCAGCAAATAGAAAATAAAGGGAAAATGTCTTTAATTTACAAAGAACTCCTACAAATTAAGTATTGATAGAATCATGGGCAAAGGATAGAGAAGATAAATTTTTTATAGCAAAAAAGAAATAGAAATGTTCATTAAACATATGAAAAGATGTTCAGACTCACTTAAAGACATACAGATCAAAGCAATGAGATTTTCCCTTCCCCATGCAACACAGTGGAAATTTAAAAAGTCTGATGCTATCCAGAACTGACACAGGCATGGAGAGAGAAAGAGGCTCTCTTATGCACTTTGCAGGGAGAGTGCACTTTTCTAGAAGATAATTAGACAAGTTGTCTGAAAATTTTAAAAGCACATGACTGTTAACTCAGCAGTCCCACTGCTCAGAATCTGCCCTACAGAGATGCTTTCAACTGTTCACGAAGACACCGGTACGTGGATGTTCACTGGGGCCTTTACAAAAACATATTAAAACACTGGAAACAACCAAAGTGCCCATGCACAGAGAATTAGTTTGAAATTATGGTAAGTCCACACAATGGGATTGTATTCAGGTATTAAAAAGGCATTCAAAAGAATGAGGAGAAAGAATATGTTATATGAGAAAATTGCCAAAAAAAGAAAAAATTACTATAATATATCATTAAGTTAAACACAAGAGCAACAAAAAGTACAGAACACTGACTATGTGATTACCTTCGTGAAATAAAAAATAGCAAATAGGTAGGTAGATGCATCACACACACACATATGTGCGTGTGTGCGTGTGTGTACAGATATGAACATACATTCTGCCCTTCTAAGAAATAACTAGAAAGTGATTACAGTGGTTAATTTTGGAGACTTTCACTTTTAATTTGGTATCTTTCTAAACAACCCAATTTTCTAACCTTACACAATTTATAATGTTTTTTACTTATTCCTTTGAATGTCTACAGAAGTCATCTAGGCAGAGAAGTGATAAGCCTTCTTGCTTTCTTCTTAGTATCAAAAAAAAAATCCTTGTAAAATATTTTATATAAAATAAAAATAAACAAAAAATCATTTTAGTCTATCTCCAAATCACTTTCTTATTTTTTATCTTATGAGACTATTAAAATTTATAACCTCTTATAGATGATTATAAATCCATGGTTCTTGTCTTTAGATTTGGAATTAAAAGCAGTTAAAGCCCTTTTTATTTGTATACACAAGAGAAAAACTGCTGGCCTAGATCCAAAAAGCTAGTTTCCAAAAGAAATGACAATGAATCACCCACTCTTTCAATTAAAATAAAAATCTGGATGAAAACAGGTCACTGTCACCCAGAGGTGGGTTCACGTTTGTTCTCTGCTTATATCCTTCAAGCACTTTAAATTATGAAAGAAATTCAGATTTCCAGTACTTTTCACATCTGGCTCAACAGTCCTTCAACCTAACAGCGCCCTCTTCTGGTTCCATGATTTACATTCATGTGGTTTCACTGAGGTTGAGAAAAAGTGCAATTTGTACAAGATGATAGTTAAAATCACTTTGGAATCTGTGAGAAAAGGGCTTAGTTTCCCGTTGTAATGCATAAAAATAAACAAATGGAAATCCAGTTTAAATAAATATATTTAATTACTATATATTATAGACGTATATATACTTACAGAGTATATATGGTATACTATTTTTTGTTGCTCATTTTAGCTTTTTTTAACTATTTATACCATATTTTATATGTATAATACATAGCATAAAATTGATATCAGTATTTTATGCTATATAAATATTATGCTATAAAAATATTATATTATATAAAATTAATATCAATATAATATATAATAATATGAAGTCTAAATAGTTCAGTTTTGAGGGCAGCAGCTCAAAGTTGGAACTGTTTTGACTTTAAGTCAAATGTCTGTCGTAGATCAAAATCCCCTGGGTTTGATCTAATTCTTATTTCCCATTATTTTATTAAAAGAGGCATGTACTTCTCTGAATTGACTAAACCTATAGCAATAAAACAACTTAATTTCAATTTCACTCTTTAGTCTTGCAGAGTTAGAGACCCATGCAAGAAAGACTAAAGATGCTCCACTTACTTTGAGAAATAAAAAATTCCTGAATTTCAAACCCCATTTCTTCACTTCCATTGTTTTTAAAGGAAGAATTTCTGACTGATGAATTTGCTATAAGTCCCCTGCTGTCTAGGCTGCCCACCAGAAAGACTGTACTTAGGACGTAGGGAGGATTCAGAGGTGAGCCACTGGCTATTTGCAGATCTTCCAAACAGCAGCTGGGCAACAGCGCCCCCTAGTGCCCTCAAAACCAACACGAACCTTCAATGGTAAGAGACCCAGCTGAAGATCAGAGGGCTTCAGGGCAGCGCATTGTTAAGTTTTGTTTATGTACTTTTGGAGGAGTGTGGGGCAGGGATTCCCAGAGAAGTAGAACCCCTCATCTTGGCTCTGAAGGAACTTTCAGGTTAGTTGGGAACAAAAGCAGACCGTGTCACTAAACTCCTGACTGTAGGGCATGTGGACATTGAGGAGATGGTGCTTGCTCTGATGAACCCTGGAGAGCCATTCTTCACACTGAGACCATCCCAGGGGGCGCTGGTCTTCTAAAGAAATGCCTCCACAAACGGACAGTGTTTCACAGACCTTCTATCCTCCTTCTCGCTCACCAAATCTCTATGGTGAGCTCAAGCAATGTGTCAAACTTGGTCTACAGTTTTTACCTCCCTGGTGTATTAATGGATAAAAAGAATTTTTCTGGATAAAAAGAATTTCGCCACACAGCAACAGTAACTTCCAGTAAGAAACAAGTGGTAAATAGGGGTTATTTCATTATCGTTTCTTTTACCTAAATGCTAATAAATCTTACCCTTAGAGTAGGCGTGTCAATCATTGAAGAGGAATAGCTGAATTTCTAAATTGGGTCCTGGAAAAGGCATGTGATCACACTCACTCATCTCAGGATATCTTGTCCCTGCCCCCCGGTACTTACTTCTGGATCGCATGTAGCAATCATTACAGTTTAGAAGACCATTTCGAATCCTAACATCCGTCCCACTCACTGCATCTCCAAGCTGTCCTTTACAAATTCCACACTGTAGGGCAGAAAGAACAGAAGTTATAAGGGGCACAAGGAATCACTTCTTTATAATGCTTAGTTACGGTTCACACAAATACACAAAGATCACTTCTACAACCTCCACATTTGTTGAGCATCTACTATGTGTTAGATGTTGTACCGAGAGTGGACTCACAGCAACTTTTAGCATTTTATCCCAATTCCTTGCATTTTACAAAGAAGGACACTGGTTCAGAGGCTCAATGACTTGTCCAGGGTTGTAAAGCTAGTAGATGGTGTCGGATTGATCCCAAATCAAGATGGAACATCTCAATCAAGACAGAACTACCATTTCGAACAGATGACATCCTCGTGGCTTTAAATAAACACATGGCCAATGGATTATCATTTGAAACTTGCACGTGAATAATCTTTAAATGCGTTCCAGAATTGTTGGCGAGTTTGACCAGATCAGAATTACTAGGAAATAGCTATTCTAACCTACATTTCCACACAGAAACCACTGACACCCAGAGTAACAAATCCACCAGGAACAGAACACGTCTCAGCAAAGTCAGCCTGAGTGCAGGAGGAGGCTGTGCGACTCCCCCCACTGGCTGTAGCAGAGAAGGTGGCCACGGGGGTTGGTTGGGAGGCCAGCCTTTTGGGGGTGGGGGTTAGGACCCAGCTCAGGAGAAGAGGGCCAGCCCCAGATTCATGCTCTGGGGTCACCAGGGGGTAGAGGAAGGCTTCATCCAAATTGTGTTATAAGCTCCATTGACTAACAGGCTAGGGGATGAATCTAAGAGGCGATGTGCCTTAAAGTGTCAGATCAGCTCTAGGAAGTGAATCACTAGAGAGAATAAAGGCCCTGACAGCTAAGAAGGTAAGTCTCCTCTCCCTTGAGAAACTGCAAAGACTCTTTGCCATCTGGATTATTTCAAGTTCAGGGCAAGTCTCTGAGAACAAACTATAGTGTTGGAACACGTTATCTTGGCATTGCCAGGAGAGTTTAAAAGGTATATTCTTTGAGCCTCAAAACACTCTTAGACACTTTAGGCTATGCATTGTCTAGCTTCATTCTACAATGAGAATATTGATAAACTGAGTCTAATTAAGTATCCCTATTGTGTTTTGCCCATAAGCTTTGCTTTCCAGTAACTACTGATATTATTAAATTAGTAATTTTGGAACTTCACGTACTTTCTCGTAGCTTATACGTAAAGTGGGAGTTATTTTAAACCCATGCAAGTTTACTTGATAGCTGAAGAAGCTACTGACCAAGAAACAGAACAAAATTCGAGAGCAGAAAAGAAAGCACGTTAGCTTAATGAAGAGAAAGAAATGACTCTCATTCAGAGTTTGAGGGCTTAGCTTCAACATTAGATATTAACTTGAATTATGTCCATGAGTAAAAAAAAAAGAAATGCCGACATAGTCCAACTTATAAATTTTATATAAGTGAGCTAGAAGTGGTTAGCTCCCCTCCTTATTAGCAGGAGATGTGGGACTAGGACCTAGGCCTCCTCTTTTCCAGTTTATTGGTCAATTCATTCATCGAAAACTACTGACACCATCTGTGCTAGGTTCAAAGGAAACCCGATGAGCTGGACAGATCTGGCCACGCCCTTATGGAGGCGACAGACTATTCTAGAAGATGATAATTAAACAATGAAACAAGCGAGCGATAAGGACCACGAAAGGCTCTCTAAGGACTGTAACACAGGCAACTGACTTAGTCTGGGGGCAAGGCAGCTTTTAAGAGGGAGCGATACTCAATCCATGATTACGTACATATTCATTCAGAGACCCACAATTTTGCAACTAGCTACTAACCACTTAATTGACAGAAAATCTTCCATTCAGTCAAAGACAAAAACCTTTGATGTGAAATCACAGAGTGTCAGGAGCAGCAAAGACGCTATATTCCAGACACACTGCACAAATCCCAGAGGGACGTGTGAGCGGAGAGTTGCATCTTGAAGGACGGGCTCTGTGAACACTTCTGTACAACCTAGAGGGGCTGGCCTCACAAGCAAGGCCGTCAGGATTTTCAGGAGGGAATTTCTCAGCACAGACCATGGCTAGAAGATGCTAGAAGACATCACTCAGAGAGGAGAGCGGCGCGTACGTACCCTAAAGCACTGGATGTGGAAGTAGAGATGGAGGGTCTCGATGATCATGGCAGCTCCTTTGCCCAGAGGGAGCCCACAGGACGAGCATAGCTTCTTCCCACTAATAGACCTAGGTTTCAAAATATACGTGGTAATAACATGTTCGTTTAGAATAGTTGGTCAAATGCACTAACATGTAGCCTCATGCAAAAAAAAAAAAAAACACCAAAAAACCAACCATGGATTTTTAAAGTGTTTATATCATGAACGCAATGGCAATTATTGAACTGATAATGGTGGGAATTAAGCATCAGATACAAGTTGCAAGCAAACCCCTAGACTAAATATGATAGGCCTCCACTGTGGCATGAAATTTGGGGTGTGTGTATGTGTTTCAGTTATCTGTTATTCTCTTCAACCACAGAGAGTGATTAAATGCCGTGAAATAATTCAATGTACTTATCATATGTTTTAAGTCCTAAAAGATAATCTAATTCAGCTTTACTAAGGTTTCAGTTTTTTGCTTTAAGATTTTCTATAACTGGTTCATTGGTCCACTAGGGCATTTCTTTTTACTTATTAAGAAAAAATTGTTGTTGTTGTTGTTGTTGAAAAATAGAGGCAACTGTGATACAACTCATTAGGTACCAGGCAGACATGGGACCCACTCCCTGCTCTGTCACCAAGTTCTATGATTGGGTGTAAAGAACGCACTTTGCGCTTTCCTTTCACTTTTAAAATGAGAGGATTGGATTAGCTGGTCTCTACCTACCACCTCTTCCAGGGCAAACACTCCAGAGCTCCATAATCTTGCCGTCTCCCTGAGTTGTAAGCGCCTGGAGGGCATGGGCTGCGTCTCCCCCATCTCTGTACCCCTGCAGGCCCTACTACAGGGCCCACTACCAGAATAGAACCGGAGCCCGAAGACGGACACCGGGTGAGAACACTAGACGGTCTCCTCTAAGGCAGCTTTCCCACAACTGAGATCAGATCACAATGACGCCTACTGTCTGGAAAGCTCTTGGAAATACGCAACAAGTTTTAAAATATGCAATATCATTCAAAAGCCAACAGAGTAAGAGGAACTGAAGAAACAGAAAGGAAGACAAGAGAAAAGAGGAAGAGTTGCTCCAAGCAAACTCTATTTATTAGGATTTCCCTCTTATCTGGTAGTAAAATGAAATTTCTAAATCAAAGAAAACCTCTGAGTTCTCACTCCTTTTGCCCCTCCAGTGAATGGGAACTCAGGCAGCTTTTAAGAATATCATGGGGCCCAATTAAGGTCCAGAAGCAATCATGACAGACCTTGAGTGGGTGAAAGGGAAGGATGAAGTTTCGTTGCTAGCCCCCGCCTGGTTCCCTGTAGGAGCCATCAGCAGACCCTGCCCAGAAGGCCCAGGCGAACTTGGAGGGAAAGACGCCGGCTAAGGAGCCCAGCAATTGTCTGGTGGATTTTATTATTAGATTCTGGGTTCTGCACAATGTAATTAAAGCCCCATGGCCACAGCCGTGCCAACATCATACACTTGGCTTTTTCTATCACGGGCTAAGAAAATCTGCAGGCGGATGGGGGATGTGTTCTTTCCTCCTGCCTCTCTGTGTGTGTGTGTGTGTGTGTGTGTGTGTGTGTGAAGAGAGGTAGATGAATAAATCTCTCCAAATCAGCTGGCAGGCACTACTTTGGTTGAAGTCATGCTCAGCAGGTGCTAGGTGAAGCCAAGCAGCCGCAGAAAGGCTTTCTAGCCTCTTGTACCTGTTTGGTGATTGGCCGGGAGGGGTGGGAGAACAGGGGGACAAGTGCCCAGCCTGGAAATTCTCTCGAGGGCTTTTCCTGTAACACGGTAAAGGAGCCAAAGATTAAGAGAAATAAAGAGAAGCCCATCCCACAAGAAGAGACATTTTGGATTAAAACAAAATAAGACAAAAAAAACCACTCCCTTGACAACCAAATAAAAAACAACAGAATGTCCTAGTGGTAATTTTTTATGAAGGACAAAAAAATAGTCATTGCATCTAGCAAAGACTGTACATGCATTATCTGCATAATATCAAAACTAGGCTGGCATGGTTGGACAGGAAAGACAAAATATCTTTCTAATCTTTATTTTTTTTGCCAGGTACTTTGCTAGTTAACATTGCATGCTGGGTTAGATATAAAAATCATGAACTGGGTGGGAGAGGAGAGAAGAGTAGGGATATAGGAAAGCTCTTAAAGGAGCCCAGAGCTAAAGGGCAGAGCTTAATGGAGGTATTTTTTTCAGCGAGGTGGCTTCTACCCCTACCAATAAGTTCATCATGGGTATATGTGATTAGGGGTGATGTTCAAAACATTTAATAACTGCTAGGTCATGACATAGGTCATGACATCCACATAGCAGAATGGTCCCCAGCCAGAAGCTACCACAACGGTTTGACAGGTGCTCTTGGTGTCACATGAGCTTTGCCTGCGATTAAGCCCTGCTCTGTGGTGGCACATGAGCCTTCTCTGGGCTCTTGCTTTTAAGGGTTCATTTCATTTGTGAAAAAAGGGACAGAACACAGAAAAGAAGGAGGAAAAGAGAAATGCCAACACAGAAGTGAACAGAGCAACAGTCCATCTGTCTTTGAACTGCTTTCAGAAAAACTCCCTGAGCCCCTGCCCACTCAAACCTCCCTCCTCAGGCAGAGCTTGTCTCCTCTGGAGTATCAGATTTTCATGTAATACCCTAAAGTATAAGTACATTGCCTTAAAAAAGGTTGAAAACCTGAGCAGTAATCAAGAGCAATAATGATTACTTCTATGTGATTTTACCTTCTATTGATTTTGAGTGTCATCAGGACAGACAGTAATAAAATAGGATACATGTAAGAGAAAAGGGGAAATGGTTCAAACACTACATTGAGAAAAAAATTGTAGCATGATAAACAAGGTAAAAAGATGAACTTATAAAACAAATCATCATCACCATCACCATCAACATCACCATCATCATAACCATCATCACCACCGTCACCACCATCATCACCATCGTCACCATCACCATCATCGTCACCATCATTGCCACCATCACCATCATCACCATCATCAACACCACCACCACCATCAACACCACCACCACCATCATCACCACCATCAGCACCACTGCCACCAACACCACCATCACTATCAACACCACCATCCCCACCATCATCATCACCATCATTTGGCATTATTAGCACCACCACTGACATTTATGGCATCTATCATTTGCCAGGCACAAAACCCTATGAGGTACGTAGTAATATTATTCCCATTTTACACATGAGGAAACTGAGGAAGAGAAAGATTCAGTAACTTGCTCAAAGTCCTATGTAGGCAAGTGGCAGAGTCAAAGTTTAAATCCAGGTCATCTGGCTTTAGGTAGAATGATTGGTTAATGCATCATGAATGTTATATATTTTAAAAACTGATTACAGGAATCTCTGGCCCAAATATGATCTTATCATGGAACTATTGGTTCATTTGGACTTCTTCCACCACTTAACCAGTCAAGTACTTTGGATAAGTTATTTAATTTCCCTGAGCCTCAATGTCCTCATCCTTAAAATGGAAACAGTAACCCAGTAAAGTTACTGGAAGAGTTCAGTAAATTAATGTATATAAAAAAGGGGAGAGATATATAAACCCTTCAACACAGTGCCTATTATATATTGAAATGCTTCAAAAATGATGGGAACCATTCTTCTTGTAAAATAATACGGTTTTTACAAAATGAGAATATAGCCTGGGGTAGTTATTTAATGGGAGAGCATGTAAATAAGAGAAAACATTTTTTTCCTTGAAAGAACATTTGTCAACAGACTCTGAGACAATTTAACTTACTTAAATAAATCACTTATACAACACGCCTGCAAATTCTTCCCAATGTTTAGATTTGTAGGTTAAAAACATTACTTTGCTCTTACAAACTGATAAAAATCAGAGAGCATCTTTACTTGCCAGGAAGACTGTCTCAAACATCCATAAATACTTATTATCTGATCACTCAGAGTCAATGGAGAGAAGCACAAAAGACTGCTGACATCTTGCCATCTCACACTCTTTCTTCCCATTCTTAGTCAATAAATTAAAAAAAAAAAAACCCAAAAGAATTCCACATGCAGCTTATTTGGCTACTCACTTCCGTCTTTCACTCGGAGACTCGATCTGATGGTTCATGCTTTTATCCAAAGGGAGGGTTTTTGGCTTCACATCTTCTAAAATGTGCATTGATGGGTTTGATACCTGCTGATTCTGGGATGCATCTGAGGCCAAGGATAGAATAAAGAACATAAATTCAGTGTGCAGTAACATCACCCTAGTGCTTTGTATGTCATCTTTCTTGAAAGCACTAATGCCCACTGCAGTCTCACCACGAGTTCATATAGACTGTGGGCCCACAGTGGTGGGAGTCTATTCACTGTGCTGTTCAGCATAAGCTACAAGAGAAGCTCGCAGCCAGTAGAGCTTACACCTGTCTGAACCATGTGTGTTAGGGGTCTTATAATAATTTAATTATTGGGTTTAAACACCCATTCTTACCCTGAGCTAGCTGTGAGTTCATCCCACAGTGTGGGGCCCCAGTTTCTGTATCCAGCTGATGGTCTTGATGGACTCCTTTTGATACAGGATTCTTAGAATGAGCTGAGGCCCCTTGAGTTAGGCTGTTGAGATAAACAAGTATATTTCAGAACAGAGAGGAAAGCGACTGAACTAAACTTATCCCATCCCTTAGGGCATGGAAATACCCAGTTACAATATGCAGAAAAAAATGGGACTAACTACATGTTTATTTATTCTTTTCATTTTAAACCAGATTCAAAGAACTGGAAAGTCCTGCACATTTTCATTATCCATCAATTTAATAAGCTTGAGAGAAAACATCAGTTCTGACATCTTCCCCACCTCCCTGTCCATAAAGCTTTTTGTTCGGATAATTTCAAGTGATACCAGAGAGAAGTGGAATCTCCCAGATTTTCACAAGAGAGGACTTATTGCAGAAATCACTTGGGCCACCCAGGATTTTGGCAGCCCATGTGAATTCACTGGCCCTGCAGTAGCTTCTGGGTGCAAAGGAAGGAGATGGAGGAGGTTTAAAAAAGTTTTTTGGGGAAACAAAGTTTCTGGAGATAACAGGGACTGTCTGGACAAGCAGTGAAAATTCACGTATAATATGCCTAGCAGCATCATTCAAATATTCCTGACTAGTGGCTTTCATTTCATGAAACTGGAAAGTTCCTTTTAATAGTGTTAACTGAAAACAGATGTGCTATTCCCAAGGCTCTGCAGTCTCTGGACACGGGCCCGAAGCTCCTATGTCCACAATTTACCCGGTCTTTAGCTGATGGATGCGGGAGAATTCTCAGAGCAGATCCCCGTAGAGGGGCTCAGCTCCCAGCCAAACTTACTTACTTACTTTCTTTTTTCTTGTCTTTTTTTTTTTTTTTTTTAAAGATCCCATTCATTTATTTGAGAGCGAGAAAGAGCATAAGCAGGGGGAGCAGCAGGCAGAGGGCGAGGGAGAAGCAGACTCCGTGCTGAGCAGGGAGCCCAATGTGGGGCTCGATCCCAGGACCCCGGGATCATGACCTAAGCTGAAGGCAGATGCTTAACCTACTGAGCCACCCAGGCGCCCCCCCTCCAGCCAAACTTTCAAATTGGACAGTTTTTGAAAATAACACTTAGCTTTCATGTCCTTGGGTCTCTCTGAGGATGCAGTGTGTGTATACACATGTGTGTATCTCTGTACACGTGTGTATGTGCATGTGTGTGCACATGATTGCACACTTGCCAAGATCTCTCTATTATCTCAGGGCCCCAGAAGCAAACATGTCTCATAAAGAACTTGCTGGTGGCAGGGTACTGCCAGCTTCCTGGGATTCTGTGGGTCCCTTCTAGGTTAGGCTCAGGGTGGCATCAATCAACCCACTACACCCGAGAGCTACATCCAGATTCTGCTCCAGTTTGAGCTAGCTCTGAATGATCCAGGCGTTCCTGGGTACCCTGTTTGGATCTCCCATGGAACATGCTGGAACCCATGGGGTGGGGTGAATACCCACAGCCAATTTGTTAGTTATCCTTTATAATATTGTCACCCGGAATACATGCAGCTTCTCACCTCTCAGAGAACACTGATGGTAAAGTCCAGGTCCACAGTCAGCCCACAGTGGGGAGGACCCCAGGACCTGATTTCAACCTCTATCCCTCCAGACACATTAGCCACTTCAGGTGAACGATAGTTAGATTTGGGGCTTTGAAGTGACAATGTGCTCCTTGGATGATTTATACTATCTCCCCTTACTTAAAAAAGATTTCACCTATTTAAAAATAAGGCGATTTATATTCAATAGCATAAAGACTGACTTCAGAGATATTACAATGTGTTTAAGCAATATGCAATGTATTACTGGAATGATAATTTCAAAGCTGAATATGATTTGCATTAGAAATAGGTACCCTTTCTGGGGAGTGAACAGGCAGAGTCTGGCTTTGCACGTTCAGAAGGACAGCCTTATACAGTTCATACCTGCCCATTTCCTCTAGTGGATGATTTTCCCTAGGCTTAAGCATTAAATCGTTGTTGTCCCCCTGGAGTGGTTTCTTCTGTCTTGTTTCCTGTTCTTCCTCTCGACAGTTTTCCAGGTCCATCTTATTCTAATTGAGAAAACAAGGATCATATTGAATATTATTTATTTATTGAGAGAGAGAGGGACCTCATGTGGGTTCACGCATGTGTGTGTGTGTGGGGGGGGTGAGGCAGAGGGAGAGGGAGAGAGAGAATCTCAAGCAGACTCCCTGCTGAGGGCAGAGCCCAGCTTGGGGCTTGACATCCCATGACCCATGAGATCATGACTTAAGCTGAAACCAAGAGTCAGAAGCTTAACTGACTAAGCCACCTAGGCTCCCCTGAATATAATTTTTAAACACACTGGACAACACTCATCTCTGGCCATGGGATATTTGAAACATTTTTTTAAATCACATTGCCTACAATTTAAAGAACAGTTGTCCAAAGTAACTGAATAGCAACTGGTTTCCATTGATTTGAAATAAATGTGTAATCTGGATCTTTCTTGAAAGTTATCATGAAACAGAATTGGTCAGAAAACCCACCTTTCAAAACAAAACAAAGTCATAGGACTGGTCAGTTAAGAGAAACGGTGCTTGTGGCCCATCAGTTTTTTTTTTTTTTTAATGCAGATTACAGACTATTCAAGTCTTGGTATGACTTTTGATCACTATCTCCACAACCTTATTTGGGGGATAGGGAGGTAGACCACCCTTTCTGTGCTCTCTCCAGCCCTTGAAGACACACATAAATTTCATGTGGGATTTTAAGAGTGGGTTAGAAGCAACTTTCATGGAGGTTGGTGGGGAGTATATTGCTGGCTACCATCCAGTGCAAAGGAACATATGGTGTGGAGGAGAGGAATACATGTCTGTTGAATGAGTGAATGATGGGCAATCAGAAGAACATTCCAGCAAATGGCTCCACTTATCAGGATCTCTCCAGCCAGTGCAGAGAGACTTTGGTTGCCAGCCTGTAGGAGCAGATCTGGTCCCAGAAATGATTTCATTCCCCCCTCCCCCCCAGAAATGACAGAGTCTGACCATGGTAGTGACAGCACCACGGCATACAATGGCCACGTGGTAGCTGATGTGATTCTAGGGAAATAGTCCTGGATTTAAACTGGGGCAAAACTTGGCCTTGTTGTTTCGTACTTCTATTTAGGTTTATTTCACAAGTTGCTTTTAATCTATGGTCTCACCACCTTCCCACTGCTTTCAGTCACAGAGGGGGATGTAGACAGCTGGTCTGCAGAACTTGAAGAAAGAGTAAATGGAACCACGGTGTCTTCAATTATTTTGCGCTCCTAAAGGGAAGGACAGTCATTAGTGAAAGGGACAAAAGAAAATAAAATCACATTTGTCAAGAGAAAAATTTCATCAAGGAACTTGAAAAACCCCCATCAGATTATGTGCAAACAAGCAGGGCATCAAATAAATTATTTTCTAAAAGCATGTAAATCAGACAACACTTTCTATGGGCAATGATTTAGAAATTAGCATTTAATTTGGAAAAACAAAGTCTTTGCAAATTACTTAGTCTGATTCAAGAAGCCTAATTAGAAATGCTTCTAAGGATCAGATGAGGCACAAAAATTATTGAAGATAAATTCACAACAAAATTAATCATAAACACATTTTAGATAATATACATTAAATGTAGCTCCCTTCTAATTCTCTAATGTGGTCTGATCTGTTCATCTAAAAAAAAATGAGACAAACAAAACCAAATTCCCCTCCCTCCAAATCTCTTTAGTACCATATAGTGAATGTAGTTGATAAGGATTCACTTAGCCTCATTATCAAAATTATCACAGAATCAATTCACTACTACCAAATATGCTTTCCTCAAGCAAACACACAAATAAGTAGATACTTTTGTGTCATCTCTCTAAGGCAAATCAAGAATCTGACTCTGGCTAGAGAAGAGATAAAATTATATTGTCTCCCTTGACCCATGACTCAACATGCCGTTACTACAAACTAAATTCAGGGGAACTGTGGTATTTTAGAGCCTGCAGGGTATGGCTCTTTGAAGAAGTTAACAGGCTCTGATGTGAGTAAGGAGAATGAGGCATGGCCACGTGCACACATCTACCACAGACCAAAAAAGCGCTGATAAACTTTGAGGAATCAAAACTACAAGTCAAATCCCTTCTTGGGAATTCCCTACCTCCTCATAGTATCTGCGTTCCTCCTCTTCCACCTCCTTCTGGGCCTTTTCCCACTCTTCTTTCAGCTTGTTCTGTTCCTTCTGGTATCTCTCCTGTCACAGAATTTCCACAGATAATTCCTGAATTGACCACTGCATACGCCACTGGGATGCGCCCCCCCCCCAAACCACCACGTACAATATATTGCAAGGCTATCTCCGTGGTGCAACATTCTGAGTTTAATCCATTCATGCCACAAAGGGGGAATGGTATTTTGTGGCACTCCAACATGTTAGGAACATAACAATCCTACCAGAGAACACTCTTTCTGTTGATGGTGTGCTACAGATTTGTTCTTCAGATAGATGAGTAGACATTTGCTTATGCAAAGAGAAAAGACAGACGGAAAGATTCTAAGATCTTCCTTAACCTGGCTTTTGTCCTGGGACGGTAGGCTACACCGATGGTTTATTTCTGCTGGGCCCTTCAGAAATGAGTTTTGCCATTTCACTAATAGAAATATGTGGCTACTGAGAGACTTTGATAAGAGACAAAACAAAAAACAAACAAACGAAACCTTGTAGGTTTACAAGACAGACAGTGCAGAAAGGTCCAGAGTAGACAAGATGATAATTAGCTAAGTAGCTGGATTACTCTTTGCTTGTAGCCATTCTACCAAAACTGAATCTTCCTAGGTTTCAGTAACTTCTGAATTAAGCATAGCTCTTAAACAGCCCGTTGGAAGGCTTCCATATCAGAACTGCCAGCACTACTTTCAGAAACGGTACAGCACTAGTCACCACTTCGGGGGAAAAAATACAATACTCTGAATAAGGATGGCTTTAAAAACGTGACTAGAGTCCTTTGCACAGCTGAGTAGAAGAAATGAATAAACAGAGAGTAAGATTCATGCTTAAAATGAGAGCTGACACATCTGGTTGCGTGGGGAATGGCGCCCCTGACGTGACAGAGACGGAGGCATCGCTGAGGTGGGCCACACACAGTCCGATGGTTTCGCCTAATTACTGCCAATCTTCTCTCTGAGGCTAAAACAAGTCTTTTTTCCTCTTGGGGAAGGCACTGAGCTTTCCTCCAGGTATTACCTGTTACGTCATTATCTTGGGTGCAAAAGGGCTTTATTGGGATTGTCTGGAGCCCGATGTTCTTATTAATGCTCTAGAAAAACCATCGCTGGTCCACTCATGGCGGGCTTTTAACTCTAGGTAAAAATTTTGTTATTAAAACCTAATCTTATAAAGTTTCTGAGAGGGACTTCAGGGGTCTTTCAGAATAGAAGAAGTGGACTCTACAACTTAAAAGCCAAGAAACAAGCAAAGCTTAGGTTTATTGGTTGTAGGAGCTCACATGGCATGTTCCCGTCCCCAGGAGGATGAACTGAGGTGATGCAGGGAGTGAAAGATGCTGTGCGTCTGTACCCCCTTCACCCCTCAGTACACGTGTGCATACCAACACACGTGTGTGTACACACCAGCATACATACATGCATACCCGACACACACACCTGTACACACCAACACACTCGCACAAACACCTTGCCCCAACGCCCACAACCCTCCAGTGCCACACCAGGTAACAGTTTGGTAGGACAAATATGATCCATCTGTCTGCATTGGTACCCGCGGTCACCTTGCAGAGTGTAACTGACAGAGCGACGCCACGGGAAGCACACGTGCTTGTCCTCTTACTCTGCGGACTTTCTGACTCCTAGCTGTTGGCCATGTAGCTGGGAAATAGGCATCTGGTTTTCAAGGGAATAGCAGATGGCTGGGGCTGGTCTGGGGTCTCCCAATGGCCCCAACAGTCCCAACAGCTCTGGGACTTAGCTGAATCTGGTTGGTCTCTACCCCTGTGCAATTGTGAAAAGTGTTAAGCTTAACTGGCAGGCCCAAAGCCATACAGTTACCGCCACTGCCCCCTGCCCCCAGCCCCTAGGAATTCATCCAAGAGGCTCAGAGCAAAAAGATAAGGGGAAAAAAAAAGTAAAATACAGCGGTGTAAAGTCATCAAAATTAATGAGATTTTTTTTTCCCCTTTATGATCTTTTAGTAAAATCGTACTATTGGGAATATAGTGGAGAGAACCTGAGTTTTAAAGTCAAACAGACTTGGACTTGAAACCAGGCTTGACAACTGTTTGCTGTGTGACCTTGAGCAATTAAGTTAACTTCTTTGAAACTTAGTTTCTTCAGTTGCAAAATGGGGCTAATAAGACATACTTTGAAGGATTAAATGAGATGAGATCTGTCAAGTACCAACAAATATGCCAGTTCTTGGCACACCCAAGTACTCAGGTTAGTTTCTAAGGTTACTAGGTTACTTTTTGAAGCCCTATTACTCTACGAAACTGGCTTGAAACAAGTAGGAGCATGATACATTTACTCCCAGAACTTTCCTAGAATTAAAAATTAGTAGCCTTCACTCAAGGACGGAGCAAACATTTCTACTTAAGGAACAAGACCCAGGCCAAATTTTATTTCACATGTATGCTATCAAATAGCTTTTTTTTAAATAAAGATTTTATTTTATTTATTTGACAGAGAGAGAGTCAACCAGTGAGAGAGGGAACACAAGCAGGGGGAGTGGGAGAGGAAGAAGCAGGCTCCGAGCGGAGGAGCCTGATGTGGGGCTTGATCCCAGAACGCTAGGATCACGCCCTGAGCCAAAGGCAGACGCTTAACGACTGAGCCACCCAGGTGCCCCCAAATAGCTTTTTGATAATTCATCCCCACTGCTACTTGGACTGGAATTTGATTGGCAATTAAGGAGGCGACCACTGGACAGGCTGGCCCCTAACACTTGGAATTTTTTAAAATATTTTATTTATTTTTTAAGATTTTTATTTATTTGAGAGAGAAAGAGAGGGCATGAGCGGGGGGTGGTGAGGGGCAGAGGGACCTCTGACCTGAGCCACACAGGCACCCCTGAAGATTTTATTTCTAAGTATCTCTACACCCAGCGTGGGGCTCAAATGCACAACCGCAAGATCACGAGTCACATGCTCTACTGACTGAGCCAACCAGGTAGCCCCTCGGGTATTTTTAAGTGAAATAGTTTTTCTTTTTTTTTTCCTTATTTTTTATTTTTATATAAACTCAATTAGCCAACATATAGTACAGCATTAGTTTCAGAGGTAGAGTTCAGTGATTCCTCAGTTGCACATAACGCCCAGTGCTCATCACATCACGTGCCCTCCTTCATGCTTCTTCATTGTGCTCCCCGTGTAACCTCTGGGAAGAGGAATTAGACACAGGACACTTTGTTGCACGGGCACCAAATGAACTGACTTAGACTCACCAACTCCTGAGAAGAATCTAATTCCATGCATTTCCTGTGCTACAAATTTAATGTAATACAACAGTAATTAAGAAAGCAGCATCTGATAGGAAAAAAAACAAAGCAGTAACCCCAGTCCTACCTGGAGCAAACGTTCCTGCTCCTGTTGCCATTTCTCCTGTCGCCGGCGCTCCTCTTCTGGGTCCCATGCCCAGAACTTAAACTGCTTAGAAAATAAGACCGTGATCAGAACTAAGCCATGTCCTTAAGGCCAGGCCAGGGCAAGGGACAAAATCGGCTTACTGACCCGCACTCACACAGACGTGGGCAAGCAGAAACCTCTACATACTGAAAGACCCTCTTTGTCAATGCAAACCACTGTTTAATCTTAATCCTACTTTGGTTGACTTCCAAGAGGCTGGTATGATGCTGTGACCCTTTCTGGAGCTAATGAAAACACGGAAGTAATTAGCCACTGGCATGGGAAAGCTTTTGCTTCCTTTCTTTCAGAAGTGGTTTCTGAAATGTATTCACGCTTCTGAGGGTGAAATACTCAACCTGCATGTGGATCCTGTCCCAGCACATGGGGATGCTTCCTTCAGCAGCGCTGCCTTTGTGAGAAGTCGTGTTTGCCACACTAGAGAACTAGGCTTTTTTTTTTTTTTTTTTAAAGATTTGATTTATTTACTTGACAGAGACAGCCAGCGAGAGAGGGAACACAAGCAGGGGGAGTGGGAGAGGAAGAAGCAGGCTCACAGCAGAGGAGCCCGATATGGGGCTCGATCCCATAACGCCGGGATCACGCCCTGAGCCGAAGGCAGACGCCCAACCGCTGTGCCACCCAGGCGCCCCAAGAGAACTAGGCTTTTATACTGCTATTGGTCTCCCTACCAGCTGTCTCTAAAGTGGGTTATTCAATGTGCCCATGCTCACTAGAATTACCTGTGATCCAGGCAAGATGAAGTCCCTGCCTTGGGGCCCAGGTAACCAACATTCAAACCCAAAGCCTTTTTTTTTTTTTTTTTTTAAAAAAAGGTCTTTGTGAGTTTGGCACCAAGTGAGTGAACAGGAATAATGAGAGAAGGATGCACGAACCAAAGTGGGCCCCCAGGTTACAGAATATATGAGATGGAGCAGGTCCACAGGGGAAGGGAAATCACAGCTGGTCTCTGGGAAACCCCAAAAGGGTGGGGGCCGTGGTGTTTAAACTTGGCCTCTCCTGACACCCAGAGGAGGGGCCAAGGCAAATCACATTCCCCAGTAACTGTGCCTCCTCCCTTCCCTCTGTTCTGATGGGGGTGGTTTGGGGAGGCACTTAGAACTGCCTGGCAATCTTGAGAGAAGCGGTAAGATGAGGGTGGAGGCGTTAGGGAGGAGGGGGAGACTCTGGGGCGGGGTGGGGAGCAGGCAGAATCCATCTACCTGGGCTGCCTGGGAAGCTGGATGGGGTCAGTCCTGTCCAAGACTTAGATGGGTCTAGTTACTGCCCAAGATACCTGGGCCTGCTCACCTTCGGCCCTGCCCTGCCCCCAGTAGATCCACGTTACCATTTAGGTGCATGAAGGCTGGGCTGGCCCAGGGAATTGTCTCCAGGCTGAGAATGTAGGCCAGGCCATGGGTGTTGCTTGATTTATAACAGTATAAATATTGACAACTTTAATATATCTACACATAGGAAATGTAAGCCTCCGTTGATGCTCTTGCCGTGGTGTCTGCAAATGGTTAGCATCATGCCCACAAAAAGTCAAGGAAAGGTGGGCAAATAGGGTAGGGAAATGTATTTCCTGTATGCCACTCTTGGGATTCATACTGCACGTGAGCAAACTAAAGGCTCTGACACGTTATGTAGAAAAGCTATTTAATTGTATATAATTCAAAATTTCCCAAGTTTCCTTGGATGACCATAAAATGTTATCCAAATGGGATTCCAGATAAGAAATTTGGAATTAATGGTGTTAGAGGTTGGCTCTCCTTGGCATTTTCCTAAAACTTGGAAGCAGTTTCAATGTTCAGAACCTATCTCAAGGGCATGGCCCTTCTTTGTCTTTAGGGAAAAGGATGTGGTTATGTGAGTAAAGCCATAGGGAGTCCAGTAGGAAGAAAAGAGCAACAACTAGGAATTATTTAATTTTCAGATTTCACTTGGCAGTAATTGCAAGAATAAGCAAGGAGTAAGCAGATAGAAGGGAGGAGTGTGGGATAGAAACACTGAGCACAGAAGAAAATAGAGAATATTTGTTTAAAAGGAAGACAGAAAAACAATGAGCATTTTCAGAGTAAAATAAAGAGGAAGAAAACTTCGTGATACACAAAAGAAAGAACAGTGATCACGTTACTTCCTTTGGTGACTACTTGCTGAGGCCCTACTATGGGCCAGGCCGGGATACGAGCTGGCCAGGGGTCCCAGGTTGTGGAACTTACAACTGAGTGTGTGGGGAGAAGCTGGGTGTGAGGGAGTGGCCAATGTATAAATGACACCAGAAGACAGTGTGATAATTATCCTAAAAGAAATACAGAAAGGTGCTAGAGAAAGAATGGAGAGCGTTTAACCTACTTTGTTCTATAATTTATGTTTACAAATCTGTATCTTCCTTTGGCCTAGAGTTTCCTCAAGAGCAGAGAGGGCCCCTTATCCCCGTAAGTATCCCAAAACTTTGCAATTTTGGGCCTTCAATACATGTTCGTTGATAAATGGATGGAATCATTTCATGCTGGGTGATGCATCCCCTTCTCTCCCCTTTATAGACTCTGACCCTATACCTTTGAGCCACTCCAAGTCTGACCGAAAATGGTCTGAGTCTATTGAGGTCAGCGCAATCAGATGCTTACTTCCTCTTCAAGCTTCTCTTGTGTTCAAATTTCTTTTACTTTTCTACTCTAGGAAGAGCTATTTATCATTGACAGAATGTCAAATTTGGGTGGGTATTTTCAGAGAATTCACTTATACAGGTCAGTAATTTGTTTCTTTCTTGTTCTGGTTTCCCTGAATCAGAAATAAGAATGTATGTCTTCAGGGCTCCTTTCCTCTCCACCCCTGAGCAGGGGGTATAAGAAGAGTGTGACGTTGCTCCCATGTCACTTAAAATGGAAATCAACACGTTACGTTACACTCTTCATACCTGTGCCATGGAGGCCAGCTCCGGGATCCTTCTGGGGCTTGCCACCCAACATGGGTATACTCAGCTTCCCAGGAAACTCAAGATTCCCGGTACTGGCCAGATACTGGACCTGCACAAATGGTTGCTAGTTCTGGAATGTGGCTGGAAATATTAAGGGTTATGTGACCCTTGCTCCATTCTGCACAGGCACCCAGGAATTCTCAAAGTGAGACAATTTACCTATAGGTAAGAACTGGTATTGGCTGTGGTGGGCCTTTTGGGGTAGCCACCGAGGAGGACCCCTTCACGGATCAGCCACAGCACCAGAGGCTTCATGTAACCATTTTAATTAAAGCCCACAACCCCCGGACAGGAGGGATTATCATCTCATTGCACAATCAAGGAAGATAAGGCTCAAAGGAGTTATATAACATCTTCAGGGTCCTATGTTAGTCAATCTGGAATCAAAGGTACCACGGCGGTTATGCGGCTACACCTAGGGGCTCACGGGAATCCTACAGTTGACTGTGCCATGGAGGAAGGCTCCAAATCCAGTGGAAATTTCAGAGGGTGACAGGCCCAGCACTGGGAGTGCTAAGTTCAGGGAAGGGTAGGTCTACAGCAAGTGTCACTTATGATTCAGCAGCAAGCAACTTCTACGACATTATGGGTCTCGACACTTAATTTTTGCAAATGCTTTTGTGTTGTTGTTGATACCATCAAAATAAAAAATTGAAAACTAAATGTACAGTTAATATTATTCAGGATATTGATTGTGAGAAGGAGTGCAACAAGGACAGCTTGGGCCTCCCAGAGAGCTCTGGCTGGGCCCTGTCTGCCAACACTACACCACGTACAAGCATTGCCCTCGGTTAAAAAAATGATTTTGAATGCCTAGAGAAGTTGCATGTTTTAATACTAATTCCAGTTGTCACCTTCATTAGATTTAGTCTCCTAACTCACTTACCATTTTGTTTCTAGGCATGATCACAACTCTGTATAACGATAATCCGTCTCTTTCTTCAAATTTCACCTGACAGCATTACATGACTTTTAATTATTCTTTTACAATCACTTAGAGCCCGTTTTTGACGGGATCCTCTTTAAGCAAATCAAATACTTTATAAATTAAAATCACACTCAATGCATGATCTTATTCCTTAAGATGAGCTACTTACAGGTGTAGTTACAGGTGACTTTTCACTGCCTGGAGAATCCACTGTACAGAAAGAAAGAAAAAAAGAGACCACAATGTGAGCAGCTTCTAACAGTAGTTTTCTTTGATCCTTGGAGTGGAACGTGGTTCCTATGTCAGCCTCAGATCAATTTTCTTTGTAAGCCAAGAGCATTAGAAAATCATAATAAAGCAGACCTTGAAGCAATTTGTACCCATCACCAAAAAGAGTTATGACCAGTGTAGTATGATTGAGCCCATCAATTAGCACCAGGGACTAGACTATAGGAAGCAAAAACTAAGGTGCTGTGTTTAATGCCCCTTGCATTCCCTTCCCGCTTGCTGTTCCCTCACTGTCCAACTTGGAGAATTATCACACAGAGAGAGGCCAGACATCAGCCAGGAAGTAAAGAGAGGGACACAGTTAACAAGAGAACCATTACCAATTCCTCATAAATGCTTCTAACCTTTGTTTAAAAGGAAGAGGACAAAAAATGATTTTGAATTTTTTTTAAAAGAAAGAGCTGAATATTATTTCCTTAGATTTTCAAACTCAAAGAAAAATTCTACAAATTTCCTTCCAAAAATTTCTATGAATTTCCTTCCAATTTTAGTAGAAGTGGTGCTGTTATCAAAGAACTAGCTCTTTGCTAACTGTGTATCAGAAATAAGCATTTTTTTTTCTGAAATCAGACATGAAGAAAAATACCAGACATTATTGGCTGCCCCCAACATGGATTTTGGCACAGAAGAAATACAGCTACCAGGATGCGTTTTACCTGACTGGGAGAAAAACTGGGAACGCCGCCAAGAGTTCTGAACTCTCAGCGGGATGCTGGCAGGGCCAGGGGAGTCTAGATCAGAGGGCAGAACAAACAGAAAACCATGAGAACAGGGTTGAGAACGCAGTGGAACCATGCTCCCGAGAACTATAGGAGGTTTGGCTATAGTCAATTTAAGAACTGAGGAGTGAATCTAAAGAACGAAACATCTCAATCAAACACATACGAAACCTGAAGACATGGGCAAGCGCCAATAGACGTGGGATAGTCCATGCTGTGGTTTGTCTTCCTCGGTGCTAGGTGACACTTTATAAGCTCATACTTAATGGTGGTATTGTTAAATGTTAAATGTCAACTGATAGGATAATATGCTCTGTTAGAGCAAAATGCAGAGTTTACGTTGCTTTTCGAGAACACTAGAACAGTACAAAGGACAGCAGAGACGAGTTCAATGATTATATGCTTTATAAAGCCTACGTATGGACGTCTGCGGCAGAAGCGATGTATGTGTGCAACAGAAGGACGTGTCGCTGTCGATCTGTAATGTAGTGGCATCGAACAGACACAAGTTCACGGTAAGCATTTGCATCCTTAACCTGGGTCCTGTGCACTCGGACGTCATTCTGGGGTGGAGAAAGACATCACTTTTTAAAATGTGCACATATTTTCCAGACACACCAATATATCTTTGAACTGTTGGGAGACAGTGGCGAAAAGGAAAACTGCCACCTTCAATGTATTTTATGAATGTTTTCAGAGTATTTATTAAGACTACCTGTGTGAGGGGCGCCTGGGTGGCACAGCGGTTAAGCATCTGCCTTCGGCTCAGGGCGTGATCCCGGCGTTCTGGGATCGAGCCCCACATCAGGCTCCTCTGCTATGAGCCTGCTTCTTCCTCTCCCACTCCCCCTGCTTGTGTTCCCTCTCTCGCTGGCTGTCTCTATCTCTGTCAAATAAATAAATAAAATCTTTAAAAAAAAAAAAAAGACTACGTGTGTGTGTGTGTGTGTTTCAGGGAAATCTGTGAAATATTAGGGCTCACCACCAGATCTTCAGTAGCCTGTACAATCAGTCTATAAACGTAGGAGTTTATAAAAGTGGGGGAGATAGCATTGTGTAGGGAGAGAATATTCGGCATGGCTCCAAGACTCCTGACCCTAAGTGTGTAGCTTCTTTGCACTTGATGTGTGACCACAGACTAGCAGTCACTAAGGTCCACGGACCTTTTTCAGTTGAAGTACAGTTGACACACAGGGTTTGCACTGGTTTCAGGTGCAGAGCATAGTGACCCGACCACTGTGTGTGGTATGCTGTAGCACACACACACACACGCACACACGCCCCAAGTGCAGCTCCATCGGTCACCACACAGCGCTATCACACCACTGACTGTTCCCGTGACTCATTCATTCTGTACCTGGAACCCTGGACCTCCCACTCCCACTGAATTTCTATATCTGGGCAAAGCCTTATAACTTCCCCCTCTCCCCTCCCAATTAAAGACAAATTATGTCTTTTAAGTTTACATTTATTAGAGGCCTTTTGCTTCTTGAAGCTAGGGACTCACTCCAAACAAATCTTATTGTTACTTTTTCTATCTTTTCTATCTCTTGACAGTGTCTTCGGTGCACAATTTAAACACCTACTTTAAGTCCGTGGTTTTCAGCTTGTGGTCCCTGGATCTGCAGCGTCAGCACCACCTTTGGGAACTTGTTAGAAATGCACATCCTCTGGCCTCGGCCCAGACCTACTCAGACACGGGGGAGTGGAGCCCGGAGACCTGTGTTTTAACCAGGCCCACAGGGAACCCTGGCCCATACTCCTATTTGAAAATGACAGCTTAGAGTCATATCTCTACAACACATACTCTTATTTTAAGGAAAGCATGCAAGAATAGCTTCTTATTGCCTGGCATCTTGCTCTGTACTCCTAACTGTACTATTCTGAAACTACTAGATGATATTGTTAGTGCTGATTCTGGGCCAGGGGTGGAGCTCATTTAATTCTTCCAATACCCCTATGAGGTTGGCAGTACTATCATCTCCATTTTACAGTTTGCGGGGGACGATTAGAGATTAGGAGAGCCTGGTGGGGAGGATCACACAGCTAAGAACAAGATGAGCAAGAATTCAAACCTGGGCATCCTGTGTCCAGAGCCTGCAGCTGTCGTTCCGGCATCCACGAACCAGACAAGAGCATAGAACAGGTGTGCACCACATATAATTCTCTCTTGAAGACTAATTTTCAAAATGCTCTAGTGCTACTAAATTTTTTTTTCTCACTCAACTTCGACAAAGCATGATGGAAGTCCTTTTGTTAACAGCACGTTTTAGAAAATCAAAATGTCTTATAACAGGTAACAGGATGTCAAAACGTGTGAGACAACAAAACTAATTAAGATGGCTTAAAATATCTATTTCCTCTTTGTATTACTTATCCACAGAATTAAAAAGTGGTAGAAATGGGGCAGGATTAAAATCTGTCTAAATATGGTCAATTGCTGACCCAGTTATGAGACTTAATTTTTGTTAATTCCCTTCAGGACAGCAGGGCTGACAAATTTAAAACAAATGCTTTGAAGACAGTATTGAACTTGTTTCCACATTTAGAAACTAATGATCATCCATGTATATACTAATTAATTCCCTCCCAAGGACTTCCTGTTACTCAAATAGAGCCCACCTTTATCTCCCAGCTGTCAACTAAGGCTAACAGAAGCCAACCCAGATTCTGCCAATAGTGGCCCCAAATGGCTGCCCATCCTTGAAAAAATGAAAGTAAAAATAAATCCCCAGCCACAATGACCCTGTACCATCGTCTCTTTGCCTGAGCTGATAAATCTATAAAATGTACTGGAAAGAGTACATTAAAAAAAGACAAGCAAAAAACCTCACAGTCCTTGCCTCCTAAACTCCAGCCATTTTCGCATCTCGAGAGAGAACTCACACCAGTAAGGCCCAGTGGTCTATCTGTCTAGAAGAATAATCATGGAATTCTCAGGATACTCCCCTACCCCGTTCCTTTCTGGTGTTTGTGGGCAGCTGAGTTTCTCGTAAGGATAAAGGTGTTCAAGTAGGACTCTTAAAGAGTAAAGGGGTGAATTCACAACCTACACATGGCCTAAGGGGTTCCTGGGGAATTTGCAGAACATGTTTAATCTATGATTGTGAATGACTTCTCAGCAATCATCATGCACACCCAGGAATGATTATGATGTAATAAAATCTGATTTTCTTCTAAAAAGTCAAATTGTCAGATTAAATGGATATTTTATAAAGATGAGATAATTAACAATTAATGAAGTTGACATAATATTAGGATGATAAAAGTTATTTTTTACTTTGTAATTTTTTTTTAACATTTTGGAGTTAATAAAATTATTGTAAGGTATCAAACACTTATGGAGGCCCTATTGTGCCTATAGTGCCTGGCTGACAAAATGGTTTTAGCAGCTGGGTTCCTGGCTGGGCCAAATAGAGAATGCAACCCCAGATTTCCATTCTGAAGTTATTTAATTCAGCCACCACGGACTCTTGCAAACACCATGGCTAATGGGATGTTAACATAAAGGAAGTAATCTTCCTTTAAAATAAAGAATATTTTAGTTAAGAGTCTCTTATGGTTTGTCCCTGTCTCTGATTTTGTCTTATTTTCTTTTTCCCTCCCTTCCCCTATGATCCTCTGTTTTGTTTCTTAGATTCCACATGTGACTGAAAGAATCACTAAAGTCTACCTCTGAAACTAATAATGCATTATATGTTAATTAATTGAATTTAAATTAAACAAATAAAATGAAATAAAGCCTACTTTACTATAGATGAGCCCAGCAGAACATGTAGAGCTAAAATAAAACATTTCTTTCTTTTTACCTTGAGAACAGAGATTTGGCAAATGTAACTGGTTGGTTTCAGACATTTTGTCCAGAAATGGATACGTCAGGGTTGCTTCCGGTTCTGGTGATTTGGGCTTTACCACCTGGATCATGGGCAACAGACAGAAACATTACAAGTATCGTCCATTAAAAAATGCACAGGGGAAATAAAATTTAAGGACTCATCGCTATTATAGAAGTCAATAAACCAAATATTTAACTTTTGAATGGAAATGTTTGCCCTTTCCCCAAACCCCTTGGTGTTTTCTACATTAATACAGAGGCCAATTTTTTCAGAGAAATCAAACTGGTGCATAAAAATATGATGATCACTCTTCTCCAAACCAAGAAGATAATATTCTATCTTTGGGACTAGATACTACGTCCCATTTTCTGATTGATCAATCACACATTCTCTTCCTGACACTACATAATACTGATTTTGTAAAGTTAGGAAGTGAGATGCTCCACATAAGATAAAGAAAAAATCTTAATATGTAAGTGCTGAATATTAAAATAATATCACTTTCTAATGGACATTATTCTCGAAGCACTCCAGAGCCCTCCCACAAATTTACACAAAGCACATTAAAGACAATATATTTTGCCTGTTGATAAAGAAATAATATTATAAATAACTATTATCAACTAGTGTCATAGTAATGATGACATCAGGAGATTTTGGGGGCACGTTAGACCACTTGTCCTTATGGTAAATAGTTACAAAATTACAGGCTTTAAAAATTCTTATGTGTGCTTTGTAGAAATAAATTTTTTCTTGTTATTGCTGTTTAGTTTTATTTTGTTTTCACCCAATCTGAATGGCCTTTGGTGGAAGTACCCTCCTTCTGATTTGTTGCTTCCAATCACCTGATTGCTGTAAGATCAGATTACCAAACTGATGTCTAAAATAAGAGTGAGTAGATTCTGAGCCAAGATCTGAAGGAGGGGCGTGACTGTATCAGTTCATGTCCTTTCAGCTGCTACAGGGCTTTCTCGGATTCACTCTGGCTCGTGGCTGTGTTCCCAATAGACTAATTTGATAGCCAACAGGGCAATTGAGGCTGTGGAGTGCTTGTTTCGTCATAAGCTGATCTGCGATTTGGTTCTCAGGATGATATAATGTCTATAATTTCTTCTTGGTAAAATTTTATTTTTCTTTATGAATAATACATTCAACCCTAATGGAATCCTGAAGAAAACAGAGTTAATCACTTCATTCTGCATTACAGAGGTCAACCAGATGTCCAAATGAACTTCGATGTTAAACATGCAGCAAAAGCTAAGACTTAGATTTACTAAAGTTGACAACCCCCGAATCCTAACTCCATACCAATTCCTCTGTAGTTGAGTCTGACAAAAAAAATGTTTCAGTAATGCTCAGCTGTAAATGAATGTTAACAGCAGAAATGCTTAAAATCACCATTATGTAAAAAGATCAAGCCTGTGTGCAAAGACACTGTGTTTGATAAAGGTAACACTCTCAAGTGAAGTCAGAAAGCAAAAGCTGCTCCAACAGTGATCACCTTTTTCTCTTTAAGAGCTAACTCCACAGTAGGGAAAAGAGAGGGGAGGGATTCATATGGTGTAAGAAAAGCACTGGGTTCTAAGACCCTTATTCCACTTGGCAATCAACTAGCAGAGATTCTTAACCTGGAGTCCACAGAACAGAATTTAGGGGGTGTATATACTTGATATCACTTGATACCAAAGAAAATGTGGTAATCTTGTGTATTTTATGCTTTGAAAATATTATCTTGAGAATACTGTTTGCCAGATGCCAAAGGGTCCACACACACACACACACACACACACACACACACACACACAGTTAAGAACCCCTGAAAACAACTTTTTCCATTGTACGGTAGACATGACACTGGCGGCCCAATGGTGGATCGCACACATGAGGTTCGCAGATGAGTATCTTCAGTTATCGTGTTTACTTTGTTTCATTTTTAAAAAAATACTTTCTAACAATGATACAGTTTTCCTTTCAGTTTAGATGTAAGTGGGAAAAAAAGTCCATTTGGAAGAAGAATAAATAAATAATGGCTACGAGTATAATGTGGATAAGGCAAAACTCTGCAAAGGTGGGAAATCCTGCCCCGAATATCTTCCTACAGTTTAGTTCATCCTTTCAGACGTCTAGACCATTCTTTACTCCTGTATTTATAAAAATGGGGAATAACTAGAGTCTGAGATCCCCCAAACACATTAAGGCAAGAGGCATTTTTGAGGCTCCACCAAGGACACAGCACGGTTAGCTCCTAAGGCCAGGGGCTGGGTGTTGTTTGCTCTTGAACACACAGAGTCTGGTACGGTGCCTGGCTTCTAGTAGGTGCACGGTCAATACCGGCTGAGTAAATAATGGATGAACTGGAATGAGAAGTAGCCAATGTTTCACTCTAAAGTGATACCCCAACTTAAGGGTAATTTTTAAAGTTGGAATATCGCCACATACAGTGTGCCAGGCCTACTGGAATCACCTGGGGAGCTTTGAAAAATACAGATGCCTGGGCCCTGCCCCCAGCGATTCTGATTTATTTGCTATGGAACATGCTTGGTATTCTTAAATCCTAAAGGGTACCCAGGGTTGAGAGCGACTGGTATAAACGATGAAGACTTTTAGACTGTGCCTGAAAACAAACCAAATTAATATGAATGAGATGAGACTCCAAGCAAGGAAGAAATTTAATAAAAACAAGACATTAAAACTCATTATATCAGAATCATAATTTTCTAGTTTCCTTGTTATGCAAGTCCAGAGGCATCAGAAGTACCATTGTTATAAAACAGGTAAATATTGGAAAGAATATTTAGTAAGCTGCAAATAAGCAACCTCATGCACAGGAAACTAACACCTAACTGCAAAGCTTTAGAACTTATATTCCATTTTTCTTTTAAATGTTTATCATTCTTTGTAATTAAAAATTACTTTAAATTTAAAAGATCTTGGATGAATATATATATATATATATCAACATATATCAGTGGTTACTAATAGAGGTACGTTTCAGTGACTTTTTCTCTCTTGCTCTATTTCTATTTTTAAAATTTATATATTATTTTTTACATGTTTACATATATTACTTGATAGATTTGTTACACTTGCATGTACATTACTATAAATATAAGTTAAAAAAATGCATAGCTCCAGACTGAATGCTTGTGGCCTCCCAAAATTCGTATGCTGAAACCCTAACACTCAAGGTGGTGGTATTAGGAGCGGTGCCTTTGGTAGGTGATTGGTGCCCGAGACTCAAGAGACCTTCCTCACCCCACCCACCAAGTGAGGACACCTCAAGGCAGTGATCTGTGAACCAGGAAGTGGGTTCTCACCAGACACCTTGATCTTGGACCTGCAGCCTCCAGAGCAGTGAGAAATACATTTCTAGTGTTTACAAGCCACCCAGTCTCTGGTGGCCAGCCAGAGCACCCCACGTGACCGAATGCAGCCATCCTTCCATATGCATTTACACTGTTTTACAACGGACACGTAGTATATTTGTATTTAGAAAAAATATAGATTGAAGATAGGAATAGATTCGGAGAGAAAATAAATGTTCATTAGGGACAAGCACCACTTGTCTCCGTTCACACCATAAGCCAGCTGCAACACGAAGCCACACAAATTTTGGATTTAACTGCTTTTGTCCCACCATGTGCTTTACCTTTTGTGACAACACCAACTCCACCTTTCCACTCATCTCGTTTTCCAGTTTCTTCTGGTCTTTTTCTTCTGGCACATCGTTCTTCAGTTGGGGGCTGGAGGAAAACTCCACAAAGGGCACGGTCGGGCTGCATCGAGTCACAGTTGTTGTAAAATTCTGGGGCTCTGCGATGGCGTTACGTTCAGAAACGTAAAAAAGAAGATGAGAACCATATAAAGGACCATTTATCCTGCGATGCCATGAAGTCCACTGAATACATATCCTGCCCTGGGCCATAAGGAGTTGGATTGCAGGGTGCTGAGAAGTAGTAAAGAGCCTAAGATGCCAGAATTTTCTAGGCTCTTGCAAGACATAAAATCAATCAATCATCAATCAATCACACAACACAAAACACATCAAAGGACCCCACTATGGAAAATATAAGTTCTTAGTAAGAGTCACGGTTTCCACATGAGTAACACTACATGAGACAAAATGTTGACACAAAATATTATGGTAGGCGGGTTGGGTGGGAAAACATTTAAAGACAGTTTTTATCCAAATGACTGAGTGACAGCCCGAGTCTTTCTTTCATATTTCAATTCTCCCTTTAAATAGTACATTTTCATAATTGGAATGTGTTAAGGGTTGCATGGTATATAAAATGCAATGAAAATAAATTGTTCTCTGATACATAAGGAAGAACTAGGTATAGTCTAGAGTGAGGGGGCATATCAAAATGTGGAGGTGCAATCTAGTTTGAAAAAGCGTATGCTAAAATTGTTAGTAATGACATTTAATTTATTTTAAAATAATTTGGTATTTAGACGAGGGTAAGAGGTTTTTATGTTTGCCAAAAGACGAAATGTGTTAAAAGTATTGAGAAACATTACTTTAGGGAACAGTGGGTCTCTGTTCATACTTACTGTCATTATTGGTGGCATTATTTTATTCTTTTAAACTATTCATCATCTTTTTCATTTTAGCGTCTATTTTATGATATATTTTTGATTTATATCTTATCTGATGATGTTCTGTGTGTTAAAACAGGACCCTCAGTTTTTAGCATCATTTATTTGGGGAAATATAACCTTTATGATGATGGAGATACACCTTCAAAAAACCAAAAAAATACCACCGTAGCAAAAAAGCCTGGCTCCTGTTTCTACAGCAAGATAAATCATATGGTCAGGATTTCCCCGGGAAGCCTCTAGGTGGCAGCACAATCACACCAGTTTCAGAGCCTTGATTAACCACCTTTCTATGGCTCAGTGGAAGAAATTCTCCACTATTTTCAGTGTATCGTTAACAGTTATCACGATCTACTTTTAAAGTAGTTTGTCAGGGAACAAACCTGATGAGGCAAGTTCTGTATTCCCTTTCTGTGTTTTTTCGCCATCATTCTCATCCTCTTGACTATTCGGTTCAGTTTCCTCAGTGGTTGCCTGAAAAGAAAAAGATTTTTTTTCCCCTTTGAATAAATTATCTCTTTGAAAGTTCTAAAAGGTAAAATATTTCTTTCCTTCTTTTTGAATTGTAATTTTTAGGCCAATGGGGTAAGTTGCCTATATGAATTCATTCTTTTCCCATTTCCTAGGTAGCCTTACGGGGAAAAGCTAGATTGGTTGGAAGGAGATAGTCTGTGAAGGAGAAGAGGGGTCACATGAGGTCACATGCACCCGGTCACCTCCCTGACCGCCTCAGAAGCACATCCCGCTTTTCCCTTCCCAACACCACTGAATTTTCAAAATCAGCACCTAACTTGCTCCCAAATGTCTTTAAAGTTGGCTTAGGATCATATTACCAGTGAAAAAAATTTTTTTAAGGTTAAAATTTTTAAGGCTTAAAATTTTTTTAAGGTTACAATTAACCTTTTAGTAGCTTGTCTTCAGCACAGACGGCTCTGACCGTGAGCACTGTGGATTTCATTCTTGATGTTCGCTTTCCCTCTGGGCTCTCAAGAACTCTCTATTACCTGATTTCTCATTCTCTCTCTCTCTCTACTGAACTTCAACTATTTTCCACCACCGGTGTGACTCACCCTCAAACGTATCAATTATTCTCATGTGTTCACCATTATATTCTCTACCCATTTATGACTGCACTTCCATCTCCAGCCCGAGCGCCCATCAAAGCTTCAGTCTGGCACACTGGTGTCATGGCAAATGACCCACACTCAACATGCTAAAAGTTACCCTCAAATGAGCCCCTCCTCCGAATCTCACAATTTCTGTTTATGACATTAGTTCTCCAGGACACAAATTAAACTCTGAAGTGTTTCCTGACTCAAATCTCATGAGTGCCCATCATTTGCCAAGTCCTACCAAGATTCTCACACAATAGTTTTCATATCCATCTCTTCCTTTCTGTTTCTATAAGCTAGGGTCTGAGTTGATCCTTGACTCTCATGTTCTTCCAGTAAGGGGTCTCTCTGATTTGGATCTTGCTGTCTAATACACCTGACACATCACCATGATGTTCATTTCTTTCAATAGTACCTCAGTTAATCACTTTGATGCCTGTGTTCCTCTCTCAGAAGTGATTCAGTTTATCTGTTTTATGCTTCATAAAATTGATAACATTAAAAAAATTTGGAACAACCTAAATGTCCAACAATTGGAGAATGGTTGAATGAATTATGGTTTATCCATAGAAGGAAATATTATGTAGTCATAAAAAATGGTATTGAACAATAGTTAATGATATGTGAAAATACTAATTATCTAATGTTAAGTCAAAAAATGTAAATTGTATAGCTAGATGATATCTACATATGTAAGATTTTGTATATGCTATATTTATACATAAATATACCTAATACATATACAAAAATATCTATAAAAACACAGTAAGGAAATATAGCAAAATGTTAACAGTGATTATTTTTAATGTGCTTAAATTTTGGATGACTTTTTCTTCTTTATAAATATATTTTCTGTATTCCAAAATGTTCCCCGATGACTATGTATTGCTTCTAGTTCAGAAAACAAAATCAATGCAATTTTACATTATCTTTAGTTGGGATCCAATTGATTGCAGAGTAATTCCAAAATTCTCCCACTGATATTATTAGTTGCTTGATAAAAGTAAAGAGAAGGATGATGAAATACTGGCTAGAATATACCTAAACAACCAAAGAGAACAAATTAATGACTATTATCTTTTTTTGTAACAGTGTCTTACTGTAAAGGGCTAAAGTTGAATTTTTAAAATATGTATGAAGTACTTAATACATCTTAAAAGGTTTCAAGATAAATATTAAAATTGGTTTCAGCAAAGGCATTATTAAATACTTTATAAAATATCCCTATGGGTTCTCAAAAAGCTGTGAATTTATTGGTGTCTTATAAGTATGTATATTTTACTCATAAATCAAAATTTGTCTTTCAACTAACCAAAATGAAAGCCCTTTATAGTTAATGCATTGGTGGAAACTGTTTTTGAATTCTTTGAAAACAAAGAAACTTTATGAAAAAAATCCAAGAATGGTTTGACATATGCAGATCACATCAAAAAATGTGATACCCATATTAATAAAACAAGGATAGAAATCATATGCTCATCTCAATAGATGCAGAAAAAGCATTTGACAAAATTCAACATCTCTTCCTGATAAAAGCTCTCAACAAATTAGGTATAGAAGAATGTACCTAAACATAATAAAGGCCATATTTGACAAGCTCAAAACTAACATCGTATTTACTGGTGAAAAGCTCAAAGCCTTTCCTCTAGGATCAGGAACAAGACAAGGGTGCCCACTATCCCCACTTCTATTCAACATAGTGCTGGTAGTCCTAGCCAGAGCAATTAGGCAAGAAAAAGAAATAAAAGGCATCCAAATAGGAAAGGACGAAGCAAAATTATTTGTTTGCAGATAACATGCTCTTATATACAGAAAATGCTAAAGACTCCACCAAAAAAACTGTTAAAACTAATAAATGAATTCAGTAAAGTTGCAGGATACAAAATCAACATATAACTATCCAAAAAAGAAGAAAACAGTCCTGTTTACAATAGCATTGAAAAGAATGAGATACTTAGAAATAAATTTAACCAAGGTGAGAGATCTGTGCACTCAAAACTAAAACATTGATGAAAGAATGGAGAAGACACAAGTCAGTAGAAAGATAGATTGCATTCATGGATTGGAAGAATTAACATTGTTAAAATGTCCATACTACCCAAAGCAATCTATAGATTCAATGCAATCCCTATCAAAATTCCAACAGCATTATTCACAGAAAATTTTTAAAAACTCTAAAATTCATATGGAACACAGAAGACCCCAAATAGCTAAAGCAGTCTTGAGCAAGAAGAGCAAAACTAGAGGCATCATACTTCCTGATTTCAAATTATATTAGTAAGCTACAGTAATCAAAACAGTATGGTACTATCATAAAAATAGGCACATAGATCAATGGAATAGACTAGAGAGCCCAGAAACCAACCCACGGTTTTATGGTCAAATAATTTTTGACAAGGGCACCAAGAACACAAAATGGATAAAGGATTTCTTCAATAAATGGTGTTGGGAAAACTGGATCTTTATGTATGAAAGAATGAAATTTGATTTTTATCTTAAAAACGTCATACACAAAAATCAATGTCTAACTGCAAAACTCCTAGAAGAAAGCAGTGGAAAAGCTCCTTGGCACTGGTCTCAACAATGATTTTTTGGATTTGACACCAAAAGCACAGGCAACAAAAGCAAAAATAAACAAGTGGGATCACAATAAACTAAAAAGTTCTTCACAGCAGAATAAACAATTAACAGAATGAAGGGGTAACCTATAGAGTGGGAAAAATATTTACAAATCATAAATCCAATAAAGAATTAATATCCAAAATACAAAACACAATACACATTCTTACAACTCCACAGCAAAAAAAACCCAAAAAACAAAACAAAACAAAAAAACCCAACACAAAACAACAATAACAACAACAAAAAACTAAAGCAAATAATCCAATTAAAAATAGTTAAACAGGTATATGAAAAGATGCTCAACATCACTAATTATCAGGGAAATCAAAATTACAATGAGATATCACCACACACCTGTTAGGGATGGCTATTACTAAAAAGTCAAAGGTAGTAAGTGGTGTCAAGGATGTGGAGAAAAGTGAATTCTTGTATACGGATGGTGGGAATGTAAGTTGGTATAGCCATTGTGGAAAACAGTGTGGAGGCTTCTCAAACAATTAAAAATAAAAAAAATTAAAATAGAACTATCATATGATCTAGTGATTTCACTTCTGGGTATATATCCAAAGAAAATGAAATCACTATCACAAAGAGCTATTTGCACTCCCATGTTCATTGCAGCATTATTCACAATAGCAAAGATACGGAAACAACCTAAAGGCTAATGGATGAATGGATAAAGAAAATGTGATATATAAATATTTATGTAAAATGTCACACATAAATAAATGTGACATATAAATATTATATACAAATATTCACGTATGTATAATTTGTTTCTACATAGAAATATCTCTTATCTATCTATACACACACACACACACATACACACACACACACAATGGAATATTATTGAGCTATAAGAAAGAAGGAAATCCTACCATTTGCAACATGGATGAACCTGGAGAACATTATGCTAAGTGAAATAAACCAGACACAGAAAGACAAATATTGCATGATCTCAGTTACATGTGGAATCTAAAAAATTAAAATTAAAAAAGACGAATTTGTAGCAACAGAGAGCAGAGTGGCAGTTACCACAGGCTGGGACATGGGGGGAAAGGGGAAGGAAAAAAAAGGAGAATGGTTGTTGCTAGGGTCTGGGGGGAGGGGGTCATGGGGAGTTATTGTTTAATGGGTAAACAGTTTGGGTTTTGCAAGATGAAAAGAGTTCTGGAGATGGATGGTGGTGACGGTTGCACATTATGAATGTACTTAATATCACTGAAGTGTACACATAAAAATGGTTAAGATAGTCAATTTTATGTGTAATTTACCAAAATAAAAAAAATTGGGGGGGAAAAAAACACTGTAAAAGATAAATAAATAAAAATGGTTTGCAAATTTTCTCAGCTTAAAAAAAAAAAAAGCACAAAGAAACTTTAGGCAACAAGTCTTCCAAGCATCTAAAAGATTTTACAGTAGCATCTAGTGGCAAAAATGTGTTTTTTTCTTTTGGAGGATGGGGTGATTTTGAAATCTTCATAATTAGATGGGCATTTCTAATGACGGATTACCATATATCAATTCTGGAAGAACATAATATTAAGTTAAAATTAAGGGCGTCTGGGTGGCTCAGTTGGTTAAGCATCTGCCTTCAGCTCAGGTCATGACCCCAGGGGATGGAGTCCTCACACTGGGCTCAGCGGGGAGTCGGCTTTTCCCTCTTCATGTTCTCTTTCTCTCTTGGTCTCTCAAATAAATAAAATAAAATAAAATAAAATAAAATAAAATAAAATAAAATAAAATATTTTCAAAAAATTAAAATTAAAACATACTTTTAAAACCCTAGGTAGGAAATGAGCATCATATTTATATTGTTTGATGGATTCTGTAACTTTTTAAAAATTAACAAGCCTGAGTTGAACCCCTTTAAAGAGACTTAATGAGTGAAAATAGTTAAATAAGCCAAAGTCTCTTTTATTATATATATTACATGTACATGTTGTATATGTGTTTACATTGTTGTATGAATGACTGACATAATAGCAGCATTTGAAGATCAACCAGCCTAGCATTACGAAAGAATAAGTTAGATTATACAATTTAACACACTCCCCCACCACACAGATAGAAATATTAATATGTGACAGTATTTTTGTTTTATGATGTCCATATATAAAATACTATCAGAAATACTAATATTTTAGGTTGTCCCCCAAATTGATTACATTACAGGAAACTATCTGAGGTTGGAAAACAGATTTGCAGATTTAAATATTGATGAATAATGCTTTTGAGAACGCTGGTGTTTCCAATTACTAGAAACAAGTAATTACAGAAACCAGGCCAAACCCTCCCCACTTCAAAAATGAACAAAGAAATGGGCATAACTTATTAAAATCTCGGATGCCATCAATTCTAAGTTGTATTATTTTAGGTACTAGTAAGAAAGAAAACAGTGTCTGTTAAATATGATGCACTGTTGACTGTAAGATACATACTGATTTAGATACATTCAAATGTGGAAAGCGTGCCACTCGGAATGAAGGGAATAATTCATGAAGTCCTTAGACACAACTTATAATGCAAAGGAGACAAAATCCTTAAGCACTGCTCACTACGGGTTATTTTACGAGCATATCACATTCCAGTAAGATTTTACTTATGCATGACTAATGGAGCATTTCCATTTCCAAGAATTTTCAGATTTCTGAGTGCCTTTCTCTATGGCTTACCACTCAAACCCTGAGCTCCCTGAGGACTCTATTTATCTTCCCTTAAAATGATGCTTTGGAGGTTCCTACTGCAGTGACCGTAGCCTCCTTCTATACTCACAGGATTTACCTTGAGTCAGCTGTTGGGGCACCTGACAGGGATTACCTCACTTGATGCTCACGGCAAACTTAGAAGGTATGTGTCAAGATGATTCTCTTTATACAGGTGAGGGAAGTGAGGCCAGTTCCCAGTGCCGAAAACCTCACGCTCTGTCATCTGGGTTTGGACTCACACCCACCTCTCCGTTGGCCCCAGGTGTTTCAAGGTTTTGACTGTTAAGACACATTATAAGAACCTGAGAGTCCCCAAGCTGATAGCTGAAATGATTCAAACTGCCGTTTCCATTCCCTTTCTTTGTCATCTGTTCTACTTCTCATCCATTCGTTCTGCAAAAGGTGAGAACTCTCCGGAATCTCTCAGAACGGGAGGCAATCCAGCCAAGTCTCTGCTTTCCACGGCAGCCTGAGACCAGACTGCCCCCAGCCACCACCCCCACCTTGGGGCTTTCCACCCAGCCCAGGTTCTGAGGGGTCTGAGGCGCACGCAGCACAGTACCCGGCATAGAGCAGATATGTAAGCCATGCTAGGTAAGCAAATATGCTATGCATTATTTACGGAATTTATACTCTCAAGCTTACTTTAAATACATACTAGTCACCCAAATCAGGCTATTAGCTAGCAAAATATTCAGGGTAAATTAAGAGGAAAAGCAAGCTATGACCCAATTTGAATAACATGAGCCCATTTAAAAAATATTTTATATGCACTGAGAAAAAAGAGAAGGGTACACATTTACCAAAAAAAAATCGGCTGGAGCAGTATGTAGTTTATATTTTCTTTATACTTCCCTGTGTTCTGCAATATGTACAGACTACAGTTGACTCCTGAACAAAGGTGGGGTTCGGGGCGCCGACCCTTCTGCACATTCGCATGTAACTTTGACTCCTCCAAACTTAACTACTAATAGTCTATTGATGACCAGGGACCTTACCGATAACATAAACAGTCGATTAACACGTATTTTGTGTGTTATATGTATTCCATACATATTCTTAAAATGAAGTGAGCTAGAGAAAAGAAAATGTTACTAAGAAAATCATAAGGAACATACATGCACTACTGTGTATTTTGAAAAAAGTTCACATATAAGAGGACCCATGCTGTTCAGGAGTCAACAGTGTATATAACCAAGGGAAATCCCCAAAGACAATTTAATTAACTTGTGTCTGGCTATCGCCTCTTGGAGGTTTGTTATTTTTGTACTCACATCACTACTTCAAAGGAAATGAGTTCAAAATCGGCAGTTTTAACCAGTCTTAAGAGACTCTGAAATTTGCCTGAAAGTAATCCGCCTTGCTGGAAAAGGCACTTTCTGACCTATGCTTTCCTTTGGTTTCAGCTAAACAGGGAGACGCCTTCCCTCTCCGACTGGTAACATTGTCTCAAGAATGAAAACAAGTAAATAAGAACAGATCCGGGGCCTGAGTAAATGAGAACACAGACAGCTTCCAGGGGCCCAAGCTGGAAGCTGGCTTCTCCTTGACTGAGAACGCCATCCAAACTATCTCCAGGGCCAGACTGCGCCCGGAGGCCACAGGTGGGAGGTGGTACTTTCCTGGCCCGAGAGGAGCATGGTCTAGCCACAAAAGCTACCTAGCATCTGGCAGCTCATCCTAACAAGGATCTCCTTGGTGGGTTGGCCCAGAGAGGGATACTGGAGAAGCAACTGGAAATGCAAAGCAAGGAGAGCAGGAATCGTCTTGAGACCCAGAGCTTGGGTGGTCCTGTTTCCAGGATGGAGGGACGATGAGAAGTTGGGCTGTTCACTTAACTTCTAGGGGTTGGAAGATGTGATCCCCAACGTCCTTTCCTGAGCTTCTCTTCTGTGACTGAGTGATTTCCTGGCTTCAGTCTCGAATAACTTCTCTGGACAGAAGCCTGGAAAATCAGTCTATTTATGTGTTGGCACCATGACCCAGGTGTCACATATGCCATGCATGTGTTTCCCCTTTCGCTTTTATACCTCTGAGTATTTTCACGGGGTGAAAGAGAATCTACATGGAGAATCAGACTCTCCATTCCTTAGACTTTTTCTTCTTGCCTAAACTTTTCAAACCCACATTATGAGGCTCTGGTCCAGGTAGGATGGGCTAGTCTTGATTTTATTTTTTTATTGGCTCTGATGTATGCTTTTTTGAAGTCTGTAAATGCTTCTGTACCTAAATATCTTTAATGACTTTTCATTTAATTTACATTTTATTCTCTTACAATGACTTCTAGATGGAGAAAACCAGTTTCTCAAGAAATGTCTGTTGACATTTGACATCTGAAAAGAATGTGCAATTGGTCTCAGTTGTAAGGAAAACAGCACCTACTCAAATGCCTTCCCCCTGCTCTTACTGCAAAATGAAATGTTTCAAGAAAGATCTGATTGTCTGTTTTCCTGGATCAGACGGCATTAGTACAGTACTGAATTTTTAAGAGGAAGTCCTAGAGCTGATATTATCAAGGTTGGAAAAACAGACCTACCTTATTACTTAGTTTGAGAAAAGCAGATGAAATAGTTTAGAAATCTACTAGCGAAGTTTGGCCCTTGGTCAATGAGGGAGAATTGCCACAGATCTGGTAGGAAGGGGCTGGCCAGCAGGGGGCCCTGCATGATATCACCTGGCACGAGTTTGTAGGTGGGAGCTGACCAGCAGGGTCTAGGTGGCAGAGGGAAGCCAGAATTGGGAAAGAGGGAATAACAGGACCACAGGAGCATCTGCAAGGGCAATCATCTTCTGGAAAAAGCTATTCACATCTGCATGTTTGTTAGTGAATTACAGCTGGAACAACAGACAAGCTGAGCTGGACAATGACAAGAAATTCATCCCATTTGTTTGAAATTCACACCTGCGCAAGATGGTGATTTTGATGATCCTGCTTTAACCGGAGAAACTTGATACATACACCACTTTTCAGGGCTTCTGAAAAATATATTTTAACTTTCTCCCATTTGTTATATGATCATATTAAAAATAACAAGGGCATCTCTGCCTGTGAGTCTAATGTCATGCCAAGTGCTCTCTAGACAGGAATTCTCACACGAACCATCAGATGCATATACTATTATTATCTTTGTCTTTAATATCAACTGAGGCTCAGGTGGGGTTAAATCTTTGATGACTGCATGGAGTACTCTTGGTACTTTAGGAAAGGGTCATTTTTGGTACCACAGAGGAAGGAAGAGATTCAAATACAAATACAACTCAGAGCGGATCAAGAAAACACTGGACTAGCTTTGAGGGAGACATAAACATCTCTCTGTAGGTTACTGAGCTGGATACAGTCATCATCAGCTAAGAAGAGCTTCCAACTGATTTTCTAATCCTGGATTCCAGGAGTCTGTATTTGTGCTATGACAAGATGTTTTTTTACAGAAGCCAATATTTTAAAATGCAAAATAAAAAAGTATTAGGTTTCTGCCGGGAAATATCTCAGGGATAAGCAGGTAAGGCCACGGGAGACGGGGTCCCTCTGCTTGGAGTATGTAACTTCCTAGTCACCCTCATCACCTCTGAGCCCTGTGACCCCCTCTTGGAATCTTCTCCTGGCTTCCTCCCCACCGTCCAAGCCTTTGCTTCTGCTGTTCCCCACATGTGGAATAGCCTGCTCCATTCCAATGCAAATCCCACACTTAAGGTCAAGTTTCAAAACCACATCCCACACAAAACCCGTTCCCACTAACCCCAACCTATAATGATCTTACCTGTCCTTTGCAATCTTATATCCCTCTAGTCTTCTGACCCTACTATCTAGCACTTAATTAAATTTTATTTTATACACTTTTCTGGTTGCTTTATGAAAACTGCCTTCCCGGCAAGTTTATGAGGTTTTTTTGGTTTTGTTTTTTTCCCCTGTTTCAAAAATGGGAAAGAGAGTAGTCCTTAATTTATGCTTATCGGTTGACAGGCAAGCATCAGCAAGGGAACTGCTGTCACGGTGTCATTATCTTAAAGGTGATTCAGCTAAGGATGGTCTGGAGTTTGCTGGTATCAACAGATACAGCCAGGGTATTAAAAATATAATAATAACAAGCCTACCTTAATTGAGGATCCATTTCTAAAGTGAGAGAGCAATGGTCCCAAGAGTTTTAAATGAGAAAGGTGAGGTAGAAAGAAACCAAAGAGAGGACATAATATTGCACAAAAATGGTTGTGCTGGCCCAAGAGGCTGACAGTCCAACCTCACCCTGTCCCCCACTATTGCAGTCTTGTGGTTGTCCTCCTCTGCCGCTCGGCCTCACGGTCTGAATGAACGCTCCTGCCTACGGCTGCCGTGCCCTTTGAACAGTTCCAGCTTGCCCTGGACAACTGTGACATTTTGGTGGTGGGGGAGGCTACTCCTCTGTAAAGAGTGTATCTGTTGGGAATGCAATTTTTGGAAGAAAGACACCATTTAAAAAGAACACTATTCCTTTGACAGCCCTGCAGAACGGGGCAAATGAATGAGAAAACAGCACATCAAGTCTGAGCTGGTCTCAGGCCCTGGGAGGCTGAGGCGCAGCCCCCCTGTCTTAGGCTGGTCCCCCTATTTTGCCATGACCAATTAATTCCGCCACTACAACGGGAATATACTGGCTGTAACACAGTCAAGAAATGCTTTTCTTGGAATATGGGGAAGGTAGTAAGACGAGGAGTAGGCTTATTGGGAGAAGAGATTCTTTTCAAACGACTCCTGGGATAACACATTCGGAATGGAAAACTGTTGGTGTCATAAGTTGTAAGTGAGCATGGAGACTGTTTTAATAATGAGCCAACATTTTGTGTAGTACAGCTAACCACTTGGCTTATAGTGTAACAGATGTATACAGGTAGTTATCTACCCAGAAAATACTGCCATAGCCCCACCATTGTTCAGTCAAGAGCCTGAAGTACTAGAGACAGGGTTAAGGAAGGCTATTTCCTATTCAGAACCACAAGGCTTCAGAACTAGAAATTACTCCAAACTAGACAGTTTTTCTTTTTCTTCCTCCCTCCCTGTCTCCCTTCCTTCCTTTCTTTTCTTCTTTCCTCCCTCCCTCTCTCCCTTCCTTCTTTTTTAAGATTTATTTATTTGAGAGAGAGAGAGCACATACAGGGGGAGGGAGAGGAAGGGGGAGAGAGAATCTCAAGCAGACTCCATGCTGAGCACGGAGCCTGACACAGGGGTCAATCTCATTGCCCTGAGATCATGATCTGAGCCAAAACCAAGAGTCGAACACCTAACTGACTACGCCACCCAGGCACCCCCAAACTAGGCAGTTTTTTCAAGTAAGACATATATAAAGGAAGAGACTCCCAGGCTTTTCCAAGAGTTTGGACCTGCATCTTGAGACTGCCCGGGATTAGCCTTGTTCAGGGAAAGAAAGTCTGCCAGGCCACCTTCCGTTTGGAGTTTTTCTTGTTATACTTGTATACATTTCTAAAGTAACTTGATTTCTTTCAGATCATCTAATTTTGCTTCTCTTAAAACAAGATACTTCTAGGGATATGCAATCAATGTGAAATATTTCAATCCATCTTCCTTTGGCCTTTAGGGAGTTTAACCACTATTAAAGTGGAAAAGGGCTGTCATTAAAAAGAGAACAGGCTATTTAAAAATTTTTTTTTGCTTATTGTAAAAATAAGAAAACGACTAATTATTAAGAATGAGTATATTTTTAAAGGGAGGCTATCCTTCTCTACAAACCAACCAACCCCCTTTCTTCTGTTTTAGGAGTCCTCTGCTTAATTCCACAGGTAAAGCTTTTTTCCCCAAAGGGTTAAAAACTTAGAACAAGAGAGATTAAATAGTTGGTTTAAGAAGTTTAGGCATTATACCATCTAGTCTCTTCATTTATTCCTTTAACTTCTATCAAGAATCAAATCTATTCATCCAAGGGCAGGGTTTCCCTCAAACTCAAACAACAAAATGGTCAGAGGGCAGAACTGATGAGAGATAGGAAGTAGACATGTGCCTGATAGCAGAGCCCTCAAGATTTGTTCTTATAATTAATCTGCTGGGCCTGAGTAAGCCCTGTGTACCTTTATTATGTGGCAAGTGTGGTGGGACAAGCATGGAGCCAACACTGTTGCTTTCCCAAAGTATAATGAGAAAGAGCTGTGCTCAACGGTACGTGCAAAGGGCCTGTGACCCTAGTAGACAAACTGAGTCATAGAAAAGTATTGATAAGGGAACTTAAGAAATGCTTATCACTAAGTCTGGCAAAAGACAAATAAGAACAGAATTACTAACTATTCCAGAAAAGCAATTCTACCACTATAATGTCTAATTAATTATAGAAACTTCTAATTTAAAATTAAGAGGATGTGTTGACCAGTAAAGTTCCCATGCTAATAGCAAAACTCAATATTTCATCTTATGATAATTAGTAAAACTCTTCAGAGATGATAACATTTATGCAAATGAAAAGTGAAATTAAATTCTACGTTGAGAGACTCAGCATTTGCCTGGATCACAAAACTTTGCTCCTGGAGAGTAAAGTAAAGTAAACCAGTAAATATATTACCATGGTGAGGAAATTAGTTTGGTTTATTCCACTTTGAAACTCCTTCATAGGACTTGAGCACCATGAGGAAGAACTGTATCCTCTCAGCTCCTCTGAGAAAACACATTTTATTCTTCAAAAGACAAATCCCAGAATGAAACGACCATTATCTTACACCATATACAAAAATAAATTCAAAATAGATTAGGGGCTTAAATGTAATACCTAAAACCATAAAATACTTAGAAGAAATTATAGGCAGTAAGTTCTTTGACATTTGTCTTAGTAGTATTTGTTTGGACCAGTCTCCTCAGGCTAGGGCAACAAAAGCTAAAATTGAAAAAATGGGATTACATCAAACTGAAAAGCTTTTGTACAGCAAAGGAAACCATCAACAAATGAAAAGGCAACCTACTTAATGGGAGAAGATATCTGTAAGTTATACATCTGATACGGGATTAATATCTGAAATACATAAAAAAACTTATATGACTTAATATTTAAAAAAACTGATTTAAAAATGGGCAGAGGACTTGAATAGATACTTTCCTAAAGAAGACATACAGATGGCCAACAGGCACTTGAAAAGATGTTCAACATCACTTATCATCAGGGAAATGCAAATCAAAATCACAATGAGATTTTGACTGAGTCCTGTCAGATTGGCTACTATCAAAAAGACAAAAATAAGAGTTGGCAAGGCTATAGAGGAAACGGAAACTTTTTGCACTGTTGATGGAAATGCAAATGGTGCAGCCACTGTGGAAAACAGTACAGAGAGTCCTCAAAAAATTAAAAATAGAACCGTTATATGATCTAAGAATTCCACTTCTGGATATTTATCCAAAGAAAATGAAAACACCAATTTAAAGAGATATATACATCCTTATGTTCATTGCAGCATTATTTACAATAGCCAAGATATGTGACAAGGACAGCTAAGTGTCCATTGATAGATGAATGGATAAATAAGATGTGGTATATATATACAACGGACTATCAGTTATGAAAAAGGAGATCTTGCCATTTGTGACAACATAGATGGACCTAGAGGGTATTATGTTAAGTGAAATAGGTCAGACAGAGAAAGACAAATACTGTATGCAGAATCTAAAAAACAAGGGAAAAACAAAACAGACTCATAGATAATGGAAACAAACTGTTTGTTATCAGAGTGGGGTGGCGTTTGGGGACAGGTAAAATAATTAAAGGGATAAAGAGATACAAACTCCCAGTTATAAAATAAACAAGTCATGGGGATATAATGTACAGATAGGGAATACAGTCAATGATATTGTAATAATTTTGTATGTTGGTGGATGGTAACTGGACTTATTGTGGGGATCACTTGTAATGTGTAAAAATATCGAATCACTATGATGTACACCTGAAATTAATAGGGTATATGTCAATTATATGATAATTAGAAAAAAAAGGTAAGAGATTAGAAGGTATCTTCAGAGATACGAAAACTAAGATCTAGTCCACTGGTGAGTTTAGCTCTCTGGGTCTTCTAACTCAGCCTTGGAGCTGGAAGACAAGTTTCCCTCTGGGTCAAACCCTTCTAGGCTCTGGGGGGTAAAATCGCAACAGCTTCCCCAAACCTTTGTAATTTCAACCCAAACGCTATCAATGAAAACTGCTGCAATCAGCTTCTGGTGAGGATGAAGAAGGTTGTACAGAGCCCAGCTTGCATCCTAAAAGCTGGGCTGTGCTCTGTGGTCATGAAAGTTTGGGTCCGAGCCGCAAAACCAGCATGAACACTTCTGGTGAAAGATCTGAGTAAGTGTAATCTTCCTGACTCTATTATATGTTCCAAACCAGCAAATAGAATAGAATAATGAGTTTTCTCTTCTGCTATTCTTGAATCACCCTACATTTTTCAGCTTGGCTATTGGATAGTTGCTTCCAATTGCTCTGAATTTAAGGGGCTAAGCTAATAAAACATTTTATTGCTTTTAAGGTTTTTTTTGTTTGTTTTAGCTAATGAGATAGATACCCTTTTAAACATATTGTCAAGGATGGAGAGCGAGGTTCTTAGGGCACCAGTCATTTTTCACGCTGTATTAACAAGTCTGGCGGGGAACAGATTGGGGGGGAAGGTATTTTAGAGATGTATTTATTTTTCTGTAACACTAGATACCAAGAATGTGAAGACAAATAAAAGTTTCTCTTACTCATAAGTGATAATATAACTTCTACTATCCCCCACTGTTAGGGTTGAATTGTGTCTCCCCACCGCACCCCAAATTCATATGTTCTAGTCCTAACTCCTAGTACCCCAGAATGGGACCTTTCTTGGAAATAGTATCATTGCAGATACAATGGGTTAGGTGCAGTCATACTGGACTGGAGTGGGCCCCTAATCCAGGATGACTGGTGTCCTTCTAAAAAGGGAAGACTTGGACACAGACAAGTCCACAGAGGGAATGCCACGTGAAGAAGAAGGCAGAGATCAGGGGGATGCTTCTACAAGCCACGGAATGCCAGAGATTGCTAGCAAACGGCCAGAAACCAGCGGAGAGGCGTGGAACAGAGTCTCCCTCACAGCCAATAGAGGGAACCACCCCTGCCAATACCTCGATTTTGGATGTCTGGCCAGCACGACTATGAGACAATTAATTTCTGATGTTTAAGCCCCTCTGTTGGTGGCACTTTGCCATGGTAGCCTTAGCAAAATAATATACCCACAGAAAGAGAGATGATGGTTATCAAGACATACTGATTTTTCAAAACAGATGCTTTCACAGTGGAATTATCCCCAAAAGGAAAAGAAAAGTGTGTTCTTACTCTCAGTTCTTGGGGAACAGAATTTGGCTTCTTTATGTTGATCTCAATGCTATTGTTGCCTTGTTTGAGCTCCACTGGCGACCCATGCACTCTGGCCACACCTTCAAACATCTGGGATTTGGTTAACGAGGGGGTAAGTGCCACTGTGGGACCTTCTTTCTCCTTCTCCTTGTCACCGTGAACTGTTTCTCCATTCATGCTGACTTTCCCATCTACCTATAAGAAACACAAGGAACAAAAACCACATGCTATTTCCCAATGGAAGACTATGCCAAAATAACACATTTAGAGTCACAGTAAAACATTATTATTTATTAACCACATTCCAGAAAAAAATAAGGTCTCTTGTCTGCTTCTATCAGTTCTAGAAATTAGGGCTCCTATAAATGACCTCTCTAAGGTCCTCTTTAAAAGGTTGTTAATCTTCTCAGGCCCCTTCACTTTGGATTAAATTTTATGTTTGCCTTACTTGGGGTGTGCTCTTATTTGAAAGTGTAGGCTCTGAAACTAATAATACACTATCTGTTAATTAATTGATTGTAAATAAAATTTTAAAAAAATGAAGCGTAGAAAATCAAGGAATCTTAAGTATATACATACCACATACTTGGGTTGTAGTACGTCTTCATTTAAATTTTGAATGCTATTCCACGATTTTGAGATTTTTTTTTCTGGTTAGCCTATATATTAGGTGGAACCCACCTCAGATCAGGAATCTTTTACAGGTTACCCTGTGGTAAGGGGGCAATGGGTACATATTTGTAAGCTACCATGAGGGCCCCTGGCCTGATGCTCTGCTCTATCACAGTAAATCCCTATTTCCAGTTAATTTTACAATCCCAGCTTTTTCAAGAACCAAAGGCCATACACATTAAAGTATTTGTGTTTTGTACCCGTGTCTAGGGAAGGTGGTAAAAGCAAGAAAGGAGGAGTAGAGACGGTGGTTAGTTAGTCTGGCTTATTGAAAGGCATCGAGAGCTCTCTATCTTGAAGTCTGAGGCAAAGTATACAGTGGTTATGGGAGGAAGGTCTGCCATCAGACAGCCTCAGATTCCATCCCGGCTCTACCATTTAAAAGCCACATAATCTTCAACAAGTGTCTTACTCTCTGTTCATTTTCCCCACCTACCAAGTTTATAATAACTGCATCTCCCTGATAGTGCTGTTGAGGGGATTTTATGGATTAACATATGTACAGAGTTTAGAACAGAATCTGGCACATTTTATGTATACAAATATTAGCTATTATTATTATGAGGCTTTCTAAAATCCTTCAAAAGGAATCATGGAAGGCCAGATATTAGTTCTAGTTTATTTACCTTAAGCGGATAGCTTACATAATTTATTTTCTGTGATCCATAAGAAACAAACTTAAATCACAACTGAACACACCCATATAAATACAGCTGAAAGAAGAGTTTTGCAAAACAGTATTTACTTTTATTATGTGTGATGTACCAGACTTTTTTTTTTTCTTGTATTTCATTTTATTTAAAAAAGTGCTGATACCAGGCCACTAAATTGGTTTCACTGCCTTAGGGGTGCCTGGGTGGCTCAGTTCATTAAGCATCTGCCTTCAGCTCAGGTCATGATCTCAGGGCCCTGGGATCGAGCCCCACATTCGGGCTCCCTGCTCAGCGGGGAGCCTGCTTCTCCCTCTCCCCACTGCTCGTGCTCTCTCTTGCTCTCTCTCTCAAATAAATAAAATCTTAAAAAAGAAGAGAAAAACACTGCCTTAAATTTGCTTTTCCTTTACCCTTAATTCTGTTGTCCTGGGAAACTAAGTCTATACTCCCTGTCTCCCTCACTCTGCCCTAGCCACAAGAAAACACACACACACACACACGCGCACACACACACACACATCTCTCAGAGTTTCTGTCCTGCCATTATCTGGTAACAACTTTCCACATGCTACCTTTGACCATAACAGGGTCCACCCACTCAGTGGTGGGGCTTGTGAATGGGGCTGAGAGCCATCAATGCCTGTGGTGGGTCAAGGGCTCATTGGTGGCCAACAGTGACCCCCAGCTCAAAACGATCTCTGCTAAGTTCTTCTCCGCACCCTTCCATGAATGCTCTTGCTGAGGCCTTTTACACTGTTTTTGCCACAGCGGTGAGAGACAGAGTTGCCTCAGGGCCAAACTCTTGCCATCAAGTCCTGCCATAATTCTTCTGTTTCAATGATCGCCTTGCACTATTTATATAAAGGAGGGGAAGTGGACATCTGGATTATCTGATCAGATGCCTTGGACACCAAGTTGAGTAAACGTATTCCCTACCCTGGTGTGGGCCACCTCGACAACAAACCTTCCTTCGTGAAACATCACAGACAATTCTCGGTCATGGGCCTTAGGTGAAGGACAGCTGGTGCCACAGCTAGGTGGGATACTGAGCATGTCTGGGGACACGCTTATCTACGTGTGAGCCTGCGTGATGAGTAGCTCATTTTCTCAGGAAGAATTCATGTATATATTCAATAAAAACTTGCTGAGTGCCCACTATGTGCTGGGCACCTATGCCAGGCTCCCAGGATGAAGCCGTGAACAACAAAGGCACAGCCCCAGCCCTTCGAGGGACACACATCTCAACTCAACCCAGATGAGACATCCAGGACTTCTTTTGTTCTATGGAAGCCTAAGGCACAGAGTTTTAAGATCCATTCTGAGTTATTTAAGCAATAGTCAGAAAGTGTATATACAGTTTGGTTCCCTCTGAAATTCAATAGGAAGATACATGACATCACACTGCTCAATTAGTTTAGCCAAGCAAACTTTCTTTATAGTCATGTGCCCGTGTCTCCTGCTGATGAATTCCACCTCTGTCTTCTATTAAGAACCCATGTGGTGTGCAGGACAAAGAGGACTGATTTTTCTTTGTAGTCAAAAGAGCTTAAGCCAAAGAACGAGTGCTTCCTCGTGATGTGAGGAAAAACACTGGAATGTAAGGAAGTGAAAAGATGTTTGGTTGTCATAGGTTCTTTGGTTCTGGAACATTACTTCACACATTCATTGGTAGGAAACAACCCAGTTTCTTTCCCCTTAAAAAATATTTTTAAAAACTCGTCTCATCTGAGAATCAAGTACATCCCATGCTCCTATGTGTTCCTTGTATTATTCCTTTTTTGCAATTGTAGCATCTTTTTGGACATGTCAAATTCTTTAAAAAGAAGAGGGAGCTGCACATACTTCTACTTAAACCACAGGCAATGACAATTTTGCTTTGAGGAGTTTGCCATACCTCCACAGAGCTGGAGATCCCTAGGGTTTTACTAAATTAAGGGTTTGTTACCACTACTGTAGAGAGACCACGCCATTATATCAAACTGGAAAATCAACCTTGCTCCTTTAACTATTTGCAAACCAAATCTCCTGAGACTATAAACTTTGCAATCCTAAATGGTAATACATTTTGCTTTCATTTGATAAACATAATTGCATCTTCTTGGGGCAAGATGCTTCCTTCCGTTGATTCCCTGGGGTTGAGGTTTGGTTCTCCTCTTAAGGAATGCGTCCTACCTTAAAGGTCTTCAGAACCTCTTGAGAGTTTTTGGGCTGGGAGTAAGGCTTGGGTGTCAGCATAGGCACTGCTTTGGGGGTGACAGTTTTGCTTGGAGACCCGCTGCCTGCTGACATGCTGGTATCCAGAACGCTGGTCCGAGCGATGGTGGTCTCCACGGTGGCAGTGAATTTGGGTGGGGGCAGTGACTGTCGCCGCAGGTACTTCATGGGGCTAGGGTCGTTCAGGAAGGGGGTTAAATTTGGCTCAGTGGAATGGCTTCTTTCCAGAATTTTTGGCATCTCCAAGCGTTCGAGAACAGCCTCACTGATGGTGAACCTCTCAATGTACTGTTGAAGGATCCCCTCTGCCTCCTCCTGGGACCGTGCGTTCTTATAGGCCTCATGCAACTCCCTCTCTCTCCGCTCTCTAAAGGATGAGCATGGGAGGGAAAACAATCACAGAATCAACAGTCACAAAAATCACAAAGAAGACCTTGATAGGAGCCAAGGCTGAGCTGAAAGGGGAGCCCAGGGAGCGTGTAATATTGGCGTCAGAGCCTTTGTGATAACCAATGATTTTTTAAAAAAGCACATCTAGATACCACTGCACATGTAAAAAAACAACAACAGAAAGAACTCACTTTTCTTGAACAATTTCTCTGTAGGTTTTGATGCTTTTCCTTCGTTCACTTGTTCCATCCTCTCCAGCCAGTAACTTCTCCATTTTCTTCCTTTCTTCCTCTTTCTTGATTAAGTCCTGAGAAGCACTTCTTCTACGGCTCTTCCAACGAGCCAGGTCCTAGGGGGGTGGGGGTAAGGGGTCGACAGAACATACTTCTACAGGCTTGCACACAATTCCATTTCTACTCTTCAGAGCTGAGTGAGCGCTGACTATGGGCCCAGCACGATGCGAGGCCATTCCCACTCAATCCAGTGTAAGTCTAGTGGGAACAGGAATGCCTCAAAGACAGGAAACATTCAGATATAGCCACATCACCCATAGCAGGCCGGCACATTTATTTAAACATGGTAATATGAACTACGCAATCATATTTCATGTCAGCTGCTAACTTAAAGTATTGCTTCACAGGGTACCATAAGAAACTTCATTTCTCCCGATTTATGACCTGCACATTGTGAATGGACTTGCTGACAAAAGAGTGGTAGGAATCAACCACAGACCAACACAATTTCCTCAGGGAAGGAACAAAAGGCAGAAATACTGATTTCTGGGATGCTGGAATCAGGTGGGTGGGATTGCAGCTGTGGGAAAGGACCTCAGTACTACCTCTTCCACGCTTTGTTATCTTAGGTACGTTTGTCAGCCTCTCTACACCTCAGTTTCCTGACCTCTAAAATGAGGATGACAATGACATGTGCTCTTCCCAGCCTATTGTAAGGGTTAACTGACACAGTGCATATAAGGTGCCAACCGTATTGCTAACTGCTCGATAAATGGTAGACCCGATTACTACCACATTTTATAGACTTAACTTTTTTGACTGATGGTACAGTTAGGTCTGCAACAGCTACCTCAGAGAGCTCTGTGAGGACCACATGAAAGAATCCATGCTAACCTCCCGGCAGCCCCATCTTCGGGCTCTTCCCTGCCCTGGCTCTTGGCTCTCAGCACACAGACAATCACAAGGCCCTCAGGCCACAGAGATTTCCTTCCCTGGTTCTCATCCTGGCTCCCTCACTCACTAGCTGTGTGACTGTTGGTGAGTTACTTAGCTGTTCTGAGACTCATCTGTGGAACTGAGGACGATACTAGTTGCTAGCTCACTGAGTTACTAAGGAAACGTTAGAAATCCTACATGCAAGGCAGTTAGAATAGTGTCTGTGACTGGTAAGCTTCCGAGGTTGGCCATTACCGTTGCCATCAGCAGCAGCATTCTTATTCATCCCAATATATCATCCCAAAAGACAGTGCATCTTCAATTCTACATCCCATGCCAGGTGCCTCCCTCCTGCACTGCCCCTCCCCCCTTTGCGGCCAACCTCCTAGCGGGGGGACTTGCCCAATGCATGTCCCCTTCCTTCACTCTTCACCTTTCATGTTGCCATTAACCTTCCTTTAATTCCCATACTTCCTGTGTCCCTATTTGAAGTCCCCTAAGGGCTCCCTTCCGCTGCCTGGCTTTCAAGTCCCAGTCTGCCCACCCCACTGACTTCCTGCTCCAAAGGGGCTCTAACCCATGGTGCCAGGCAGCCTCCCCGCTGCCCGTGGCCTTGGCTGGCACTCACATCTTGCCATTTGTCGTCCTCTTCCCGGAGCTGATTATTTATCAGCTGCAGCTGCTCCTGGCGGGCCCTGCTGTGTGGCTGCACCGTGGCCTCCTCCTCACACCGCATGTCAAACATACTCGTGCTCCTGAGCGTGGAGAGAGGAGACAAAAATGGACCGGTGCCCGGGATGTGTCTGCGCGTTCTGCCGCGTGGGGGCGCTACCGCGCCGGCAAAACTGCCCCTTTTGAAAGAAAACCTCCGCAGCTCAAGACAGCAGCGCGATGCGGCATGTGGCGTGTTGCGATCCCCAGCCGGCAGCGGGCATGCTAGCACCCCCACCTTTTCTCCTTTTGCCGCCAAAGCCGAAATGTGACCATCTTTGCCTTCAGGGGTGGCTGCAGCAAGTCAATATAATTTTATACGTAGGTGCTGAAACATTACGGAAGAGCTAGAAAAACGTATTTGGAGCTCTGGGCTCTTCTCATTTGGAAATGTACTAGGAAACAAAATGAAAAGAATTAAAATGTATAACGTGGGGGTAATTTATGGGCAAGGAGGGTGCCATTCCATGAAGCAAAACTTTATTACAGTAATTGCTTGTGTAAAGAGCTGTCTTACGTGCTTTCTACATGAAGGCAACTTCTCCACTTTCAAAAAAATCATTTAGCCTCAAGTTGGAGACAACCAACTTTTCATATTGTATTTTCTGAATTGTGGATGCATCCAAGAATTATGCATTAGTGATTCATATATTTGATGTGGTTATTTCTACTTCCTGTAAAAATGCCTATAAATTGGTACTGCAGTTGACAGCATGTCGGAATCAAGAAAATAGGGTATTTTATCATAAGATTAAGGAATAAAATATATAAATCAGTATATACTTTGTATCCTAATATTCTCACAAGCATTTTACCTTATTTTTGTCAGGATACTTATGAATTTACTCTTTTACAAGAAAAAGGATAGGGAAAACAATTTTTTAAGCCCTTAGGCTGTACATATTATCGATATGTTCTATAGGAGTTTATTAAATGTTGGGTGAGATCACAGGGCCTTTTCTACGGTGCTTCCACAGACCTCTGTTACAGCATAATCTGAAGCAGCAAGATGAAAACAGAAATAAAAACCAGAGCAAAATCCTCCCTTTTTTCCTCCTCTCAAAGAAATGAGCTCTGGGACCAAGTGGGTTACACAGTCCAAAATCAAGAAATGGAGGTTCACTGTTAAACTCTAAGAACAGAAGACTATGATAGTCCATTTTTGAAGCCAGCTTAACACAAAGAAAAAGAAAAGCCATGCACTTAGACGTCAATTAATTCTAGACATCATCGGTGATGTCCAAAATAGTTCTCCCCATGGGCAGACAATGACCAGCGGCAGCATTACTGGAGGCCAATGGGGTCCTGAGCAGACAGCTCTCTGGAAGGGGAAGACAGATCCTCAATGCAATGGCTGCCCACCTTCATTCTGATGCATTCAAAATGAATCTGCATGGATCTGTTGGGTGCCTCTTCCTTCTCTCTAGGTGTTGGACTATTTAAGTATGACCTAAGAGAGCTAAAACTGAAGCCTGTACTTGCAATCTGTCTTCCCCAAGAGTATTCGAATACTCTGACTGCATAGAAGGACTTTAACCTGAGGCTTCTATTGGCACAAATGTGACAAACCACCATGGGGAGCTTCCTCTGCACACTTGGTGGGTAGTGCTGACTATGGCAGCCAGTCTTCCAGAAAGATAAACTGCAGTCCTCTAAGGGGGGAGGGGCTGCGATTTTTCATTTATTTTAGACTATTAATGTTGTTTAAGAAAGATTTGGGAATTTGCAGAGGTAGGCAGAGAAGCCTTACATCATTTTTTTTTTTTTAAACATCATGGATGAAAATTCACTTAAGTAGGCTTTCCAGAAAGAGACCAAAATTCATTCCATTCCTGGAGCCAGGTCTTCTTCTGGAATCCCAGGAAAAAATGGCAGTCTTCTCCAAGATTTGGGATTTGGTTATGTCACTCGGAAAGAATGGGAGCAACGCCTTGAGAACTGCCTTCTTCTGTCCCGGGGTCCTATCTCTGTTCCCACCATTAAGTTCTAATGACCCCAGGCCAAATGCGGCCAAAAGCTGGTTAGTGAAATAAAAAGAGAAACTCTGGTTTGCCCTCTCATATACCAGGAAGTACTATTTTCCCCCAGAGTTTTTTTTTTTTTTTTTAAAGAAATTCCAGCAAACTGGCCAAAAAAGAAATAACCGAACTATGAGCCATGTCTCTATGCCATTTCAAAAAAAGGAACTAGGCAAGTTGAAAATTGATAATACTAGACAGAAAATGGGCTGAGTCACCATTCAGAAAATGTCCCTTACTTCAGAGGTTGGACTCAGCCTCCAAAATGAAGAAGTGTGTGTCTAGGGACAGGGTGGGGGATCCTGCAGGAGCCCAGGCTCCAGAATATTAATGTGACTCGCACCAAACATCTGCTCTCAGCCCCCGCCTTGTGCTGTCGGGACATGGGGTCCCAGGCTGCTGAGCCCCAGAGTCTCTCATGGTGGTGGGTTGGCATCTTTGAGGGCCAGGACAAAATCACCTCCAGGGGAGCCTGGAAATTGTTTCTGGGCCAGGTCGAAGGTGAGGGAATTAGGAATTAAACAGCCTCCAGCTCTCACGGTGCACAGGCTCCGTTGGTGGGGAGAGCCTCGGGACAGGAGGAGCGTGCACGTGAAGAAAAGGGCAAGAAGGTGAAACTATATCCACGGAAACATTCTTGGCTTGCTGGGAGGCGGAAATCTCTGTTTGCCTGTGTGGTAGGTCTGCCCCTGACCTGCATTTTCCTTAAAGGGCACATCTTTTTCTGATTGGGCTGTATTTTAAGAATGTACCAGTTCTGAATAAATAGAGCCTGTGCCAATAATTGCCCTTAAAGGTTTTGAAAAAGGGAGAGAGTGGGGGAATAAACTAAACATATAGTAAATATCTATTTAAAAACGAAACTGCCAATATAAACTCCGCATTTTGCTCCCCACATGGCTTCATGTAAGTTGTGTCTACTCCCAAGAAGGAGATCTGGCACTTTGCTATTGCTAGATAAGACCTCTGGAAAAGGAGCTCCTTTCACTCTTCTTCTTCCATGAGGCTGCTTTTTGTAAATTTAGGGCAGAGAAGGGAGTCCCCACCTCCACTGCCTTGAAAAAAATCATTCACTTTTCCCGTGGGTGAGGTTTCATATTCAGGGAAGGGCAAGATTCCAACACTCTTTACCGTAGCTTCCTTTCTTCCATTTTTTGGGATTTCCCAGAGATCCGTCTTAGGCAAACTGCACAGTGGCTTTGCATTGATAAAGAATAAATCCACCCCATCAAAGTGTTTTTGCTAACCAAATCAAAGTAGCACTTTGCCTATCCATCTTAGATAATCTTCCTTTCAGTGCATGTTAAATATTGCCACTGCTGATTTTAAATGTAATCACCAGGGCTCAATTTTATAGACTACTTAACTCCATGCAGTCAGTCAAGCTCAGGGGGAACTTGGTTTTGAGACAGGACTGTGCTGCACGTCAGGCACGAAGCAATCAGAGATCGCACACTGGGAATATATCCTGGCACCAGAGGCAGCCTGCTTAGTGCCAGGACAAACCAAGCTGACATCTTGAATGCAGACGTGGAGAAGGTACTGGAAACAGTAACTTTGGGGCCCAGTTTCCTTGTCATTGGTGGCAATGATTTTTGTGTTTTGCACCCTTATTTAGACTCCTCACTTGGTGACTTAAATGTCTTAGGTCCGTGTGTGCTCTTCTGACAGCCCAGACTTCCACCAGCACACAGACTGCTTCTCAGAGAGGAGGGACATCAGGCTCAGCAGGCCACTGACGTTGGAATTAGATATTAATTATGTTTCTTAAAACACAGATTTACTCAACTCTGAGAAATCTAGTATTGTGCAAAGAAAATGTTTGCTTTGGATAATCTGTTTCAGAATGCTCGGCAGATGGGAAATCCATTTCTGAAATGGAATTAGTGTGGTCACAAATGGGAGAGTGTTGGCTTCTTCTCAAATCTGGATGTTGAGGCGGAGGTAGGGTATGAATCTCCGAGAGGAGTGGAAACTAAGGAGCCGGGAGCGGAAGCCCAAGTCATGTTTGACATCTTGACCCCTTGCTGTGCCACAGAAGTTGAACGCAACCCCAATGTTCTGGTCTTGAGTATCCCACAGTTTATATTATTCCAACCTGGGAGGAACTTGGGCTTCTGAATCTATAATTAGTGGTTTAGGGTTTGTTTTCTTAGCTCAAAAAAATATGGCCATGAGAATGACTTGCTTCATTGTTAACTCCAAGCCTTAACATATCAAGAATTAAATGCAAAACGCAGAATAATTCTGTGGTTCAGAAGGGGTACCAACATCCAGACCGTAAGACCAGCCTCCCCATGCCACGTCTATGAAAAGCAAATGTTAAGTTGAAGCAGCAGCTGTGTATTAGAATCATGCTTGAGTTACTCTTTCATTCATCTGTCCTGCACAGAACATATGTTCTGCATTCTGACTTCAAGTGCTTTTCCGAGGCTGCGTGAGTCAGTTAGCTGCTCAGTTCACCGTTGCATCAATTGCATTTCAATTAGTGGTAAGTATGGGAAGCATGCAGTTTAATCTAGTCATTAATGGATTCCTACAAACACAAGACAACTTACTCTGCGTCATCAGACACAGGAGTTCTCGGACCGTATCTACAAGACCAAATACAAAATTAGAGGATGGGTAAGATAGAAGGTTAGCTCTGTAACCAAGCTGGCAATAAACATTGCCAGTGACATATTTGCGTGCCAAACCTTTTTTTGTCGATCACACTGGAAGAGAAGTGTCGTTACACAATTAGCAATATTTATTAACTGCTGGAAATGAAAGAACAGTCTTACATTGCTAAAGAAAGCAAAACGTGTATTAAAACACAGAGGAGAAATGAAAATAATCCCCATGCTACCCACAAAAAAGAGTCTGTTCAATATAAACACAAGGCGGCTTAGGTGTAACCCTCAATGTTTAGAGAAGGCAATTTAAGAAGAAAAAGAAAAAAAAAAAGCCAAACCTGTATTATTGTCGTTCACAGTTAAACTGTTCATGCCTTTATGTTTGGCAGTAATGGGCTGTAATGGACACCCAACATAGAAGCACACGCTTACTGACCCTTTCCCTGATGTGTTAATGCATTTGCACAAATGACATCAAAGAGCGTTTCTGCAGTTTTCTGAAAGCAAACCAGAGCTCCAACCAGAACCCCATCAGTGCCTTCCGCATGCATTTGACAAAAACCACAATTCCTAGAAAACTGGCAGCCTTAATCAAAGCCAGACTTGGGTAATATTCCATAACTTGAAAAACCAAAGTTTTCCTTTTTACAGTCTTTTACATTCTTCTGATGATTCAGATCTACAAAGTTGTACCTTCTGCAGGATAGACACTTTAAATTTTAATGTGTCTGATAAAGCAAAGAAAAAGGTTAAATTAGAAAAAAGAAATCAGGACATTACAAGGGTATATTTTAAAGCACATTTTTAAAAAGCAGCTCCCATAAATGACTCTCTCTTCAGCAGAGGGAAATGTTAAGAGAAGGGTCTTACCTATGCCCTCACACGCTGTTCATTTCTGCACTCTGATGGTGGACAAAGAATTATTTGAGCAAAGAAAAAAGGCCCTGCTTTCAGTTTCCAGCAAATTAAATTTTGTGGTTTTCAGCAAAAATTACCTAGTCTCGTGTTCAGTTTCATAACAGTTTGTGGGGAAAAGAGTCACTTCTAGAGTTGTCTTCCTGTAATCTTAGGGAAAACACCCTGGAATGCATGGGTGCATACCCACCCACCCTTCTCTCTTCCCCACTCTTATCACTCGAGAACAGTCTGCATTCATGCATTCATTAATAATTGTTTTCGTTCACAGTGAAGGCAACCAAAACAGTGCAAGACCCAGTCTCTGTTGAAATGGCCAAAATGTTTGTGGGTATTTCTCTTCTGGCAGTTAAGACTCATTTTCTGTTTCTCCGGGGGATAGTTTCAGAAGGGGCTAAAGTTTAATCTAATACACTCAATTTTTTAAAAACACTACCGCATTTAGAATCGATGACCAATGGATTCCTCCACAGTCAAGAGAGAGTGCGTGGGCAGCTAGTTCTGAAGACTGGACCAATGTTTGCCAGTTAATAGGCCTACTGGAATAGGCTTATGAAAATCCAGTTTTCTAATTTATCTATGAACGAGAGCAGAGAAGTTATGCCTAGTTAACCTAGAAACAATCAACTCATAGTATGTGTTTTATGTCATTTTATGTCTCTGAATATTTTTGTTAATGTTTTATTGAAGTATAATATATAATATATATTGTATATAATATATATTTTGTATATAATATATATAATCTATAATGTAATATATATATAATATAATATAATATATATTCTGTATATAATATACATACAGAAGGAGCACCTATCACACACATATTCCTCGATGAATCTGCGAAACCGAGACATACCCAGGATCAGTGTCGAGTGTTTTGTGCTATATAAATGGACCCATATAGTATGTATTCTTTTAAGTTTGGCTCCTTTGGCCCATTTTGGTGATGAGATTCAGCTACATGTTGTTGCTGCATGTAGGATATATTTGAATTTAAACTGCCTCTACACAAAATACTTAACAGCATTTCATGGAAATCTCTGCCAACAAATGTAGATTTACACTAAAGTGTAAGCTCCTTGAGGGCAGGGATTTTTCTTTTTGGGTTCCCTGAATAGTGACCAGACGAGGCCCTCAATAAGTATCTATTGAGTACTTATTGGATGCTCTGGAAATTGAAAAGAATAGCTTAGTCTCTGATGATAACCTTCATTTACCCTTTTACTATACACTTATGGACTTCAGGAATTTCCTCCTGATTCGTTAGTTTTAAGAGGGCGTCAATTAAAGCAGAACTGCCTTTGCAGTTAAGGAGAAGATAATTAGAACTTAGGCTTCAAATGACTTTCTCCATTGTCCTACGGGAAACCGAAAAGTAAAGGTAAGTTAAAAAATCACTAATAAAGAGATTTTTTTAAAATGCAAAGTAGGTGAGTCAATAGGTACAAAATTGGCCAGACAAATCACAGTTGCTATAAGCATCCCACCAGAAAGAAAAAAGAAAAAGAAATGAAAAAGCAATGAATAAAGTTTAATTTTGAGGGTAGGGATGTTTAGAAAGATAAAGAGAATATTCTATGCATCTATTTCATATATGTAACTTTCAGCACTAACAAAGCATTTTAGGATCAATAATTAGCTGGTTCTATACTTCCAATTGTGAACTGGCATAGCTTCATTTGAAGTGAGAGGGGAAAAAATGGGTTTCCTGCTCATTTAAAATTATCTCCTAGCACCCAGCCCCATGTTTTACACATAGTAATTACTCAATAAACAGTTGTGGAAAAGAAACATGAATTCCCAAGGCGTATGCTCACTCAGTCACACAACTGTGACACGCCGTTCATGTGACCACATCTCCTTCTGCTCAAACTAGCCATTCATTCTCATTTGGATCTAAAGAGGCCTTTCTCTCAATCACAAATAGAGGGACAGGTACGAGCGACAGGGAATTCATCAGACTGCCACCGTTTCCTCTAGTAACCTGTGCAGGCAATGTACCGGAGGGGGTCCATGGCTTTCTGCTCAGACCGAGCTGGGTCTGAATGTTGGACCTGTAATTACCAGCTGTGTGGGCATGGGCCTCCGTGTCCTAATCGCAATATGCAGATGAAAATCCTTCCTCTCAAAGGTCGTATGAGGAATAAGTCAATGGGAAAGCACCCAGAATGTGTAGGCAGCCATGGGCCCCACATCCTTCTTCCCTTTCATGCTAAGTTGCTTTAAAGCAGCCCATGACCCCGGGCCACACTGTGTCAGGGTATCTGGAAAGTGAGCGAGGGCGGATCTGTCAGTCCCTCTGTCATGAGCCAGCTCTGACCGGCCCTGACCCGCCGGGATCCATGTGGGATCCACACACCCACTTCTCTCTCCGTTGCCCCATCTGTGAATTGCCAGAAGGTGAGCTAGAGGGAGCGGCCACCCTTTGAAAGGGCTACACAGCGCTCTGCACTATAAATCAGAGCAGGAATAGTACCCCTGCTTCCAGAAACCAGTGTGACAATGAGGCTTTGTGACAGCAGTAGTATGAGTCAGAGGAATATAAGGATAGATTAAATCCAGGTCATCAAGATAGCTAGGATCTTAATTTTAAAATTTGGGTGTTACTTAAGGTTTTCCCTGCTCCCCATCCTCCCCTCTGACCCGCTACGTTCAAGGTCCTTGGTGAAGTGGAACCCAATCACTTCCTGTTTCCTAGTGGATCCCATAATTATGCAAAACACCTCTCTTTTATTCTACCTAGATCTGGCAGACCACACTTTTAACAAAAACGCATCACTCTTATTAAATAGCAACAGAAGCATCCACATACAGTACTTTTAACTACAAACTTCAGTTTATTTCCTTACTCGTTTTTTTTTTTTTAAGATTTTTATTTATTTGAGAGAGAGACAGAGATAGTGAGAGAGAGCACACAAGCGGGGAGGAGAGGGAGAAGCAGTCTCTCCAGTGAGCAGGGAGCCTGACATGGGGCTCGATCCCAGGACCCTGGGATCATGACCTGAGCCAAAGGCAGACGCCTAACCGACTGAGCCACCCAGGTGCCCCTCCTTACTTGTTCTTTTAAATCAAGTCATAGCATGGAATAGGCATCTTACCTCTAGAAAGCACTGAGTGTTTGCTAATGTTGAAATGAAATGAAATTACAAATTGATAAGTGGTATACATCTTCTTTGGACCTGAAGACCCTCCTGGAATCAAAGTGAGATCAAGTAGGTCAGAAAGAAGTTCAATTCCTTTACCTGAGGGCTCCTGTACAAGCTAGGAAGAAATAAAAGAGTTACCCACTTAGGCGGCCCACAAGATGGGTCAGAAAAAAACATGTTGAACAGGAAAACTCACAACTGCATCTTCTTTCCACACCTGCTTATATGCAAAAAAGATAAAAAAAATTCTTGGCAGACTGGGAAAATTTTTATCATTCTATTTCCGCAAGCAGTCGCGGGTAAGTGGCACTGAGGTACTGTAAGGCGTTAATAACATACTCAAAGCATCTATGAAGGCTCAGAGCAGAGAAGCAAAATCACAAAGGCTCAGGAAAATCTTCTGACCTCTTATCTTTCAATGGCGGACCCTTGGCAGATTCCTCCATATCCTGTCGCTTTGCAAATGGAACTGGAAGGAACTGGTTTACATTGGCTCCAACACGTCTAAGAGACATCCCGGTTCTCCTGACCATCATGTCATCTTTTTGTGAATCATACAACTTTCCTTGGCCTTTCAGTCCACCGCCACTCCAGGCAGGAGCTGTCATCTTCTCTGAGCTCTCTTCTGTCCCCAAAGTCTTGCGTTCAGAGGCCGGGGGACACAAACTAGGGCAACATTCAGTCCAGCCAGTCAAGGCCACTTATTGCTAAAGATGCTTCCAGTAGCATCACTCACTGGCATCAGCCCAAGCCAGAAGAAGCCAATGTCCACGGAGGCAGCAGCACACATAGCAACTGAGTATTAACACTGGGGGCCTCCATCATGCAATGGGTACTTACACCGGAACAGATTTCCCTTTCGGGTTTTCATGATTCCTGAGAACGAAATCTGGCCAGCACCCAACCACATGCAAAGGCTCAAATCTCTACCCAGGGACGGCACTGAGAGCAGAGCTCTGGCTCTGGGATGGGTGCATACTTTAAAGTGACTGAATTCCACGCCACATCAGTCCTCAAGTGCATACTGTGGCTCTAAGCTGTTTTCTGGGAACACAACAGCCACACACAGCAGAGGCCGCACACCCTGGAATGCAGGCAAGCGCTCACAGTGGCTGGCCGCTCTCCTCAGATCTTGCAGACTTTGGCGGCATCTCAGATTCTCTTTGAGCAACTCCTTCCTTCTCTTCTTTGCCATCCTGTGGCAGCTGTTTGCACGCCACTGAAGCCAGAGAGGACAGTTTTACTGCTAGGGAAGAATTCACACCCAAGGCCTTGACCCCACCTGTCATCCTTCACCTCCTGGGAAGGGAGGGAACGCTCCTCACCTTCCTCTGTGCCTAGGCGCTCGCTCAAACCGCAGACGCGCTCCTCCTGGGTCTCCAGCACAGGAGCCAGGCGCGAGACCCTTTTGCAATAGTCATCTATGCCAGAATTCGCCATTCTGTTGATAATCAAGTCACATTGGTAGCAAGAGAGAAGAGGAAAAAGAATTACGAAAGGACACAACAAATGTTGTTGAGACTGAGAGATTAAGAAGAGTTCAGCGGCTCTCATTCCAGCAGCTGGTTAGTGAGGATGACATACTCAGATGCAGATAGTGGAAGGTGAGCCCCAGTGAGGGCCTGAGAAAAGTCAAAGAAGGCTGGCAAGACCCTGTCACCATGGGGCTGAGTGGTGGCCCCCTCACTAGTCAAGGACTAGTGCCCGTCTTACTAATTTCTTAACCCCACCTCCTCCACCCCAGGTCCCCATCAGCCTCTGAAACACCAGCTGTATTTCTGGTGTGCTGGGATTACTTATATCTACAGCCTGCTATCCTCCATGCTGTCAGTCACAGTATTGGATGAAAGACACCCCTCTGTATGTCATGGACCATTCACTGTTTCCTTTGGATTTCAAGGACAAAGCACAGACGAGACGTCTTAAGCATTTCCTCTTGCCATGGAGAACGTTACTTTGCTCCCACCATGCAGGTGGAATGGAGGTTCCCAGGAGAGTCCAAAGGCTTATAAACCTCCCATACCTGCTTTCTGGAAGACAGACCAGCCCATAGAACTGAACCCCCAAAAGAGGACTTGGGAATTCAAAGCTGGAAGGCCTCCAATGAGGATGAGAACTGGTGACAGGCCTACATGGGCTTTTCCCAGGTGATCCCTCACAAATTTGGATGGGCGATTCAGCCAAGGAAACGCTTGACTCATAGGAACCCCAAGAGAGGAGTCTTTTTCCATTCACGATTTATTATACAATTTTTTCTAAGTAGAGGAGGGAAAAGAACTTTCCTTTCTTTTTGTCTGCCTCAATGTCCAAATTTGAATTAATGATATTAATAACTATTTTTTCCTCCCTCCGTGGGATAAACTGATTTTTATCAATGTATCTTTAGAAGAAACACTAGGGTATCATTAAAACATTCCATCCAGGGGCACCTGGGTGGCACAGCAGTTAAGCGTCTGCCTTCGGCTCAGGGCATGATCCCGGCGTTATGGGATCGAGCCCCACATCAGGCTCCTCCGCCATGAGCCTGCTTCTTCCTCTCCCACTCCCCCTGCTTGTGTTCCCTCTCTCGCTGGCTGTCTCTATCTCTGTCGAATAAATAAATAAAATCTTTAAAAAAAAAACATTCCATCCAGTTCATTTCAGTATTTCCAACTAATAAAATAGTGCTTAATGCAGCCGCGGGAAAAAGGGTCCTTCGCCAAGATTACTGGCATTCCCAGGCAGTGATTCTGGGGACAACAGGATCAAAATGGACGCCTGTCCTTAACTTTCACACACATGCTCCTCCCCAGGGTGACCCGCTAACATTACTTCTCTGCCAACCGGCCAAAGAGCCTGTGAAAACTATGGGATTGCCGGAGGTTTCTGACATGTGCTTCAGCAGACCCTTTCAAAGCCACAGTGGCTCCCATGCAGATCTTGCACGCGGATGGAGGAAAATACCTGTGGTCATTTTGTGGATTAAGCGTTTGGTCTTTTGCTAAACTGGCCGTGGCCGTGGAGGAAGGGGAGAGAGAGTCCATTTCAGTCTCGCTGCCACGACCGAGGACTTCTTGTACGTCCTCCCGAGGCCCAGCCTGGCCGATGCTGAGCCGTTTCCATCTCTGCTGATCTATCTCTGTCACAGGTCCAAAGTGCACAAACTTTTGCCGTGGGCTGGAAGCTTTCTCATAGGCCCTCGCCTTGCGGCTGGCAAAATCATCACGAATGGCAGTTTCTGCTTTAATTTCTGGTGAAGGCTCAGGGGCGTGGATGTGTTCAACATCTCCATCCCTAGTCAGAACCAGACATGAGTTCCAAAGATTTCTAAGGCAAGTGCAAATTAATAAGAAATTTTTTTTTGAATACTAGATTAATGAAAAAGACTTCTATGGCTACAGCAGAACTGCTTTTCCATTCACCAAACGAAAGAACGATCATTGTCTTGCCTAGGAAAATAGGGCTTTAAACTTCTGTGGTTTTCAAAATATCACTTCCACCATCATAGATGATGGCATAAGAAAATCTTAGGTGAAATAATGAAAATTCATTAACAGTCAAGTTTAAATTCCTTATGGTAAACAAGCTTATCAAAATAACCATTCATAGTAGTTGGTTCAATTAAAGAGGATGTTTTCATCCAGTGGCTTGTAACTTTTGGTATTAATAACTTTCAACTCATGCAGAATATACTATGTTTTGAGAGGTATTTTTTCTCCAGCCGTGAGAATAAAAAATGATAGAAGGATAAGCATTTGATTCCTTCCAAGTTTAATAATACCACTGCCAAGGGAAAACTCGGGAAAAACATGACACACCTCGTCTTTCCTGACACTTTCAGTCTCTCCCACGTCTCCAAGTCAGCTTCGGTGATATTGGAGACCGTGACAAATCTTGGAGCCTCTCGGTGAGGGGTGAGGTGGCCCTGAATTCTCCGCTGAGCCAGGTCATCCCTGTAAAGATCTGGCACCTTCCTCACTCCCTCTTCTGCCAGTTCACTCTCCTGAGTCCGAGTAATACAGGTCACCGCTGACTTCACCTCTTCTGTTTGGCCCTGGTTTCTGTCAATTTTATCCAGGCCCCCACATCATTGGAAAAATCAGGTTCAAGGAAGGGGAGCAGACAAACAGAATGTCAAGCAAGGAATTTCAGAGGCTAAGAACAGAAGGAAATGATGGGGCACCTTTCCCTTTCCCAAAAAATATGGAATCAATTGGAGCCTTGATTCCTTTTGCCTATGCACCCTTCTGACACTGTAATGAAATGGAGTTTTTTCCACCAGATGACAGTCTCTAGTTTAGTTTAGAAAGAGAAGCCAGGGCTTGCTGAAAGACTATTAAGAATGGTAATGAGATTTCGGTTTGACAGTAATGATGCCCAATTCCCACACTATTCAAGTTACTATAATGAATTCAAGTTTTCTGATTGAATCCCTGAGCCCTCTTAGAATGTCTTTTACTGCACCAGTAAAACGTTAGTAACGAGCTCTGCATGATCCAAATTCTAGGATTAGTTTGGAGATAGCTGGAACGTTGTTCACATATTAAATATCTCAACCATAAACTCACAACTGCCAGAAAATACATTTAAGTCAATTCCAAATAGAAAATTTCGACCTTCAAAATCAGTCTCTGCTTGCCGATAGCGCCGGTTGGGTTTGGGTAATGTAAACTTGAAGATTAAACAGACTGTATCCTCTTCACCTGTATCCACTTCATGTACAGTCAATACCCATTTGTTTCTTGTGTTAATAATTAGTCACCTTTATTGATGTTAAAATTGATATTTTCAACTGTTCTCCCAAGAAGTGGATGTTAGGTGGCTTAATGAGGACAATGCTATCATTTAAATCAAAGCTGTGGCATCTGTCTGCAAAAACATTCAATTGCATTAAAAGTCAATTTCTAACTAAATATGCTTCCTGAGATAGAAAATCTCAAAAATCTACATGAAGAGGACTATTTGCTTTTAAAAAAGATATCCAAGCCAGAAAACCAAGAGGTATTTTTTTGTTACCTGGATGACATGGTGTCTTTGCAGAGCATAAAAGTTAGGAGGGCTACAAAATTTTCTGTTTACTTTTTTAGTTTGGGGGAGGGGAAGAAGGAAGGGCAGAGGCAAGAGCCACTAGGGGCCTTCTCTTCTTTCATCAGTTCTTTGATGCTCTCTAGAGAGGTCATGGGCCATCCCAGACTCTGAGCCATGTCCCCAAACACAGAGTCAGGTGACAACAGACAAACGAGGGTGGAAATACCAGGAATTAAAATTGCATGCAAGAGAAAGGAAAAAAGGGAGATACAAAAGTGACTCCTTTTCCTAACTCAAGTTGCCGATCCCCATCAATGTGCCTTGATGCTAGTCAATTGTCCAGAATTCTTTGTTTGATGTGCAACAACAGATCCCTCCCACAAAGCCCTCCCAGAATGGTTTGTTACGAGTCATGCCAACAAGAACAGCACGGAGCGAGAGTCTCCCGATGCCAGGCTTCTGCTCTCTAACCCCTGTTCTATATCCAGGGATCACCCACCTGTTTTGCACCTAGTACTTTCCAGAACAACAGCAACAACAACCATTGACCACTCTGCTGAGCTCAGTGACTGTCCAAAGAACTATTTGAATTTTGTAAAACACAGTTAAGAGGTTTATATTCTTCATTCAACAGAATTTACAAGCCTCTTAAATGAGGGACAAAGAGATGGCAATTTGATGATGCAAATCTCTGATTTTGGTGTAAGGAAAAAAATACAAGAATGATCAACTCTGTGTGATGAGATTTAGCAAGCTGACACCTTCAGTAAAATCATATCCCTCCTAGGGTAAAAATCACTGGCCAAAACCCATTTCACTACAATTTCCCTTTCCCAAATTAAGAGGATGGGGAAAAAGCTGGGCGAAGGAAACTCATTCGAAAACAATTTCCATAATAGGACAAATACAAGTATACTATACTTTTGAGAAGGTTTTTTGTTTGTTTGTTTTTTGTTTTTTGTTTGTTTGTTTTTTTGTTCCACACCCAGCGTGGAGCCCAATGCAGGGCTCAAACTCATGACCCTGAGATCAAGACCTGAGATCAAGAGTCAGATGCTCAACAGACTGAGCCACCCAGGCACCCCGGTTTTGTGTGTGGTTTTTTGTTGTTTTTTTTTTAATGAGAAATAACCATCATTAAATATCAAAATGATTTTGTTGCTGTGTGGAAATAAAGAGCAAGCCTCATTTTTTTTTCCTCCCGATATCTAAAAGGATCTAATAAGAGAAAAGAGCCTACAGCTAAGGCATGACTATGTTTTCTGCTTCCTCTGAATGGACTATAGCAGGCTTGGGCGGTGGCTGCCCCGATCGGCAATGGCACATGTCTGCCTGTGCCAATAATGCCAATCATTTGTGGTGATGTGCCCACTGAGACGCAAAGTTTATTTAGTAAATTCAGCCCTATTTTGGACATGGCCATCCTACGGTCTGCCACTACATTTAGGGAGACTGGATATCAGGAGATCCACTTCAAAATAAACCACCATTACCGATTACTTGTAACTGCGAAAGAAAGAAAGGAATGGGGGCCTATGGTACAAGTCACCTTCACTTAATTATGCTCCCTCTCTCACTCACACAAACACACACGCACAGTGCACACCTCTTATATTCTAGACTTTTCTTTTCTGAAATTCCCTTTGAGAGCTGTTTGCTGCTCTCTGATTTCTCTGTCTCTCTTTTTCGGAAAGGCCCATAGAGGAGTTGATTTAATGGCACTGCTGGCTTGGTCTGGTTCATCCTCACTCTCCTTGCAGCAAAGTCATCTTTCTCAAGATCGGGCCGTCGACACCCAATTTCCTCTTCTGATTCTGAATCTCTGCCACGTTGGTGGGTCAGGAAAGGGTTTTCTTTGCGAAGGACAATGCCATGAACAGCTTCTTCCTCATTACTTAATTGCTTGTGACTGATGGAGCAAAATTAAACAGAACTCTCCATGTGATCAGACCAAATGCTTTTTTAAATTCCTATCCCCAGACACACAAGTGTGTTGTTAGTGAAAGTTCTTCTCAATATCGTTAGTTTAGATGACATCTGCTAGCTATTTTAGTCCAGAGTTGTAGCATAGTTAGGGTGGGTTTTAAAACCTTGAATTTAGCCAGCTACTAGCAATGCTAAAAAGTCATTTAATTGACAGGGCCCCATCAGCATCAGCAATGCAGGATCCTAAATGGCTCTGAGAGGGACAATCCAAACTCTTGTCATGAAATTGGGAAGAGTAGAAAGCTTTTGGTTGTTCTTTTTTCTTTAGCACATGTACCCAACAGGTACCCAATTTGTATTTGAGTGATAGGGCAACAATGGGAGCCGCCAAAAAACTGATCTGGGGGAAAGCTAACACATGCAGTTGTGTGACCGCAAACCTAGACTATGTACCCAATTGCAAAGTGTGAGGAAGGTCTTTCTGCAGAGCTGAGCTAACCTGAAGCATCTGGAAGAGTTTATGACCATTCACGGGATGGACCTGGGGCATAAATGCTTCTCTGGCCCTGCACTCTCCCACGAGCAGCTCTGTCTTCAATCTTCTACCCCAACGACGGTCCACCTCTCAGCTCTTTCTCGTCATACGCTAGATGTCAAGTAAATTGTGGTAAAACATTTTGCCAAATGGCTAAAAAAATCAATACTTTGCACTATTTCCATTTTCAAAGAGATACTGAAGACCTCAAACTTTTAAATTCCTGAATGCGGTTTAATGGTGGAGTATCAAGACTTTTTACTTAGCTTTGTTTTTTTTGTTTCCGTTGGATGCATGTGGGATAGGAATAGGGTCGAATTGTGTCCATCTGGTATTCACACAAACTCCTCTTTCCCTGCTCAAAGGATCAGCCTTGCTTCTAAGTAAGTATTATTCTAAGTAATAATAAAATGTTAACACTTTAAAAAATCATTTATTATCTTCTCATTTCATAAAGATAAGTAAATAAAAAATCTTGACTCCTAATGCTCACCTACTTTGTATCCAATTTCTAAGAGAGAATTAGGAGTAAATTCTTCATCCCCAAAGGACAACTCATCTCAGAAACAAAGTAGTAGCTAGGAGCGAAATGAACAATGAGACTGTGTACCCTGATCCAGCAGGCAGCCTGCTATCTGCTGCTCTGCTCCATACTGCTCCTGAGGGGGCTACACTTAAGACTATAGCAGGCCCTCACTCCATCTGACTTTTTGGAAAACCAAATTGTCACTAATCATGCACAGAAAATTCCTTCTTCTCACTGCTGCCATTGCCCTCAATAAAAATTTAAATAACAGAATTTGGAAGTGGTTGGCAATGTTTTGCTCCCCGAATAAATTATTTCTTAAAATATGAAATTCTGCCCTCTGAGTTGCACACCTGACTCCCAGTGTCCTGCCTGACCACTTCCGGACAGCGTTCATGTTCCTCGCTGCCTCCTTCTTAGCTAATGCGTCTGGCAAGTACCAACCGGTGTTGGTTGACTATGGCCATAAAGAATGGCCAATGGAGGGGCGCCTGGGTGGCACAGCGGTTAAGCGTCTGCCTTCGGCTCAGGGCGTGATCCCGGCGTTATGGGATCCGAGCCCCACATCAGGCTCCTCTGCTATGAGCCTGCTTCTTCCTCTCCACCCCCTGCTTGTGTTCCCTCTCTCTCTGGCTGTCTCTATCTCTGTCAAATAAATAAATAAAATCTTAAAAAAAAAAACAAAAAACAAAACAAAACAAAAAAAAAGAATGGCCAATGGAAATCACAGGCCACTGAATTCATGGCTTCAAAAAGGCATTACTTAAAAAGCACAATGTTGATGATAAAGTGGCTAACGATTATTGAGCACGCATTATTGGCTAGAATTCCTTCTGAGTGTTAGTTCATTTAAACTTAATACCAACCCTGCAATGTTAGTGTTATTAGCATCGCCATTTTAAGAGAGTAGAAACTAGGTTCTAGGTTCAGAAATTTGCCCAAGGTCAAAGAGCCAGGGCTTAAGTTAAAATTCAAACCCAGGCCGTCTGGCTCCAGAGGTTCTGTTTGTAACCACTATACTCTCCATGAAACAAAACACCTGGCCAGGAACAGTATTGAAAGCAGAACATCATATAAAAAATAAGGCATTACCTGGGGCACCTGGGTGGTTCAGTTGGTTAAGCAACTGCTTCGGCTCAGGTCATGATCCTGGAGTCCCAGGATGGAGTCCTGCAGAGGGCTCCCTGCTCAGCAGGGAGTCTGTTTCTCCCTCCTACCCTCCCCCCTCTCATGCTCTCCCTCTCTCATTCTCTCTCAAATAAATAAATAAAATCTTTAAAAAAAATTAGGCATTATCATGAGTTGGTAGTAGGAGAAAGAGAAGCATTTTGCTTACTAAATAAAGGGATCCTGTGAGTTGTGCTTAGATTGGAGTTGTGATTTGCATCGCTGGTCACAGACAGCAATGTTCTGCTAGGATTAATGATAGCAGAATGCTCACTAATCATACCTTACAATGCTTGCACAGCACTTTACAGTTTACAAAGCGCTTTCAAACTCATTATCTCATCTCAGCCGATCCGACTCCAAGTTCGGTGGGGGGCAGGGGGGAACGGACCCCTAGCTTAAACCTCTTATTTTCAAAAGCAGCACTCTTCATTTTTTTTGACCGGGAGTCATGGGTTACCATATCCCCCCCAACTCAGGCAGAATCCTTTAGAATAAAATATATGCATTTATGCAAATGACCATGCCAATTTGTGATGCCAGTTTGAGCAGGGAGAATCTGGTGTTTTCTGGATCACATGAGCCCAAGCCAGGCTACAGATTCCCTGGGGTGTTTCTTTTTAGGCTAAATGCCCAGCACGGCAGCACTTGTTTCAAGTGATCTCAATTTAGATGCGTGGACTTTAAAAAAAAAAAAAAAAAAAGACAGTGAAGAAAGCTTTCTGTATCACTGGTCACTGAAAGCCACTCCCTGCCCACTTGAAAAAAAAACAAAACAGTCACAATGACCGATTTTCCGCTACTTGCTTGAATCCTGTAAATTCACAGTCTCAAGGCAGACTCAGAAAAAGAGGAAAAAAGATAATAACACAAAATCTGAACTGGTACTTTTGGCCGTGCAGTAATACATACAGTGTATAAGGCAGATAGGCAGGACTGTGTTCACAGGTGTCCAGTTACTAAAATTTTTAAGTAGCCTTTTATAAATGTGCTTTTCTTTCTTCCCTTCTTTCTTTTTTTGCAGGACCTTGAGGGCGGTCTGTCGTCAAGCTTCAGCACGTTCTACTTCGGTTTTCAACAATCCTCCCTCTCTGAGCAGCTAGTGTATTTCAGATACGCTAACCTTCATGACAACCCTGTACGATAGGGACTCTCATGTCTACCTGGTAGAGGAGAATATTGAGGCTTCTCGCTCCAGCCATCTGAGTTTAGGTAAAAGAAGTGAATTTCAGGGACAGATTTAGGTTATCTGGCTTGATAGTCCCTTGGTTGACACTTCTATTTTTTCAAGCCATTCATAGATGAGGCACTTTGGGAAGGAGGGGCTGCTGGGTGGGCACAGCTCACTGCTTCACTCAGAAGGAAGACAGCTCAATGTGAAATGAGAAATGCCCAGCCCTGCCTCCAGCCTGGCAACTGTGTCTGGCCTCATCTAAAACAAGTAAAGCTATCTCGGTAGCAGAGGTTATGGGCTTGAGGCAGGTGAGGAGGAAATAAAAAGCTCTTGTCTCAAAGTTAGATGTTTCAAAGGGAATGAGATAATGCTTGAAAAGAAGGAAGCACTGGCATTTTCTTTCACCCCCCTTTCACTTGGTAACACACAAGCAACCAGCTCAGACTGGCAGCCAGTCTGTTCTATTGAAAGAAACTGGGCTTCCTGAAGGGCCTGGTAGGCCTCCCGGGAATGTCAGGGGCAACACCAGAAACCTCTCGGCTCACCCAGCGTCCGCACAGTGCAGCCACAGCGAGAGTCACAGAGGCCCCTGCAAGCTACGTGTGTGTCTGGTCCTGAGCCCCATGGATCTGTTCGGCAGCAACCAGCGACACAGTCGTCCGCTGAGCAGGGGGTGTAGGGGAATACGTGTCTGGCACTTAGGGGCATCCACTCTTCCTCTAAAGATTTCGAAAATGTCTATTGTTCCTTAGAGGGTTTTTCTGCCCTCTGTAATTAATTACTATGTGGTTGAGAAGATCCACAGACCAGCAGAAAAGACTGAGTGCTGAAACATATGAAAACAATTAGAAAAGAAGTACAATCACGTGAAACCTATAATTCAGTTAAAAAAAAAAGTTTATTTCTCCAATGGGAAACACCAAGTAAGAGAACTCAAATCTCCATGGCATTTTAATTCAGGGGAAGTGAATCTTGGTTCCCATTTTATCCTCTTAAAAACAAGAAATCTTGGCTTTTTTGGCAGAGTCTCATATTTTGGGGTAAGTAAGCTAATGAAATCATTAACTAAAATAGAAGAAAAAGTAGTTTATATACTTCTTACTTCAATGGTGACTCTAATAAATATTAAACTCCAAACACATTTATTAAGAAGCCCTACTTTCTGTCCCTTGATGCTAAGATACCTCCTAATATATGGTTTGACAGGAAGTTTGGGACTTCTGGGCTTCTAAACTCATGTGAAAATACCATGCTCTCTTGCTCCTTTTTATATACTGTACTGGATATAATACAAGGAGGTGTTTGAGAATACTTGGGAAAAAACAACAAGAAAACAGTCCACAGAAATAAAGCCTTGTTCTTTGTCTATGTTCCTCCCTCCCTTGCCCATGACTTTATATTACTACCCATCTCCACAAACACAGACTTTTCCAGCTAAGAAATGGGCCACAGAACATATGTAGGGCCTCTTGCTGGGTTCAAAGATGTGGTAGCCAGACTCCATCTGGATGGCAAAGACAGGAGATGGAGGTTAAATGTTTTTAGAGACATCAGCATATTTATGTATTTCACATTCTTACTTTCTAGAAACCAAGAAGCCTTTTCATCTTTATGGGTTTCATTCTAGTTAAGCTACTTTCTGCCACATGAAAAGCAGGATAAACTTAGCATGACTTTCAACTCTGATGAAGGCTGCAGAAAGTAAGTGACAGGGACACAGACAGGCTAGGCTAGTGACATGGGATGTATATAAACCCTTTATGAGAGAGTAGTAGCTGAACAATCTGCCAACAAAAGAAGTCTGGGTGTTTGGAGCGGCTGTGTCACATTGCTGTTGGAGACATGCTCTGGGAATATGCATAATTTTCCTGAACCCAGTTTTAAATCTTAAGTCAGAAGATCTCAGGTGTGATGATATTAACAGACCTGGGAATTTCTGCTTAACAGAGCTAACTTGGACAAAATATGTAAACAATTGAGCCAGATAACAGGAAATGTGGACAGGAGCAAAGATTACCACAAAAATACAATATTCATCCATCAGAATTACATTTGTAAACTAACCATGACTCTAGGTTTGTGCACAGAATGGGCACTATCATAAAAGATTTCAATATCTCATTACAAAATAAACCTCACAGTTACGGACACAGGACACCCAAGAAATTTCCAGCCTTGTCCAATCTGTTCTTTTCTCTCCATCATAATGATTCCTGGGTGTGCTGAGTTAGCTTAAGGAGGCTCCCCACTCGTACCTTGTTGCTTTTTTGGATAGTCTAAAGATGATTTAGAGATCTCTTGAAAAATTAAAAATACATCTACCATATGATCCAGCAATCACACTTCCGGCTATTTATCCAAAACAATTGAAGTCAGGATCCCTAAGAGATAGTAGCACTCCCATGTTCACTGCCATACTATTCACAATAGCCAAGATGTGGAAACAATGTAAATATCCACTGATGGATGAATGGAAGAATAGGTGACATTTACATATAATGGAATATCATTCGGTCTTTAAAAAGAGGAAAATTCTGCACTATGTGATAATACAGATGAACCTTGAGGACGTTATAATACATGAAATAAGTTAGTCACAGAAGGAAAAACACTGCATGATTTCTCTTATATGCCGTATCTAAGAATCAAATACATAGAATCAAAGAGTAGAATGGTGGTTGCCAGTGGCTAAGGAAGGAGGAAACAGGCAGTTACTAATCAATGGGCATAAAGTTTCAGTTAGGCAGGATGAATAAATTCTAGAGATCTAGTGTACAACATCATATCTATAGTTAACAAAACTCAATTGAACAATTCAAGATCTGTTCAGAGGGGAGATCCTGTGCTAAGTGTTCTTACTACGATAAAATGAAAATTTTAAATGGGAAAGGATGGCACAGGATATGGAAAAAGAAACCCGAATAGCCAATACACATATTATAATATTCAACCAGACTGGTAATTATAGACAAATCAATTTTTAAAAATGAGATTCATTTTAACCAAGCAGAGTAGTAATTTTTGAAAATGATACTAAAACAGAAAAAAATAACGATCATGGTGTCTTTGGTGAATTTTAGCTTAAAGACTTATCAGATGTGATAAAAATGAAGGTATGTGTGTCAAGGATATTAAGATTAAAATTTTTTTGTAAATTCATACTCTTACCTATATTACCTACTCCCACTGGGCCCTAAATTTGAAGACAGAAGGAAAATGATACATGGTGAGGTGATACTATTCATTTTTGTATTCTCGGCATCGAGCCTGGTCTTTGATACAAGTTATGCTAAAATGATGTTGAAAAAATATGTGTCTGATAAGGTCTTTGTACCAAAATTTATAGAATATCTGGATTTGATTTTGCTTTTTATGATTCTACATTACTCTCCATTATCTCAGAAAACCAGAGAGCTTCTTGGAACACAAGCACAATTTTATGGCTGAGTTTTCTAGAAGCACATATATGTTTAGGATAGATGTACTTATCTGGAGATACTACAGACAGGGAAGAAGCATACCCTTGTTTTTGTTGTTGTTGTTTTTATCAATACAAAGCTACTCTGGGATTAAATCCATATAAGCCATTGCTGGGACTTTCAGTTAAAAAACTAGACCATAAAGCACTAACCACATTTGGAACTGTACAGAGAAATGGAAAATGTTCTGTTAAATGTGTCGGAGGCAGTTGTGGTACTGTGGTCAGAAAATTTCAATCTGGCCACCAGGTCAGTGGTCACTAGCTTTCAGACCAGCAAGTCACTTGTATCACTGATTCTCAGTTTACTCTTCTTGAAAATGGGTATGTCACCTACCTCTTGCAATTAAATGGAACAGCAGATGGCAAAGGAGTTTCAATTGTTAAACTGTTACAAATTTTAATTTCTCAAATAAATTTTGGTCTCATTATGATTTGTTAGGATCTTTGTGGTCATTATGTGAGGAAAAATTAACCAGCTTCTCAAAACCTTACCTAAAACTGTTTTCTGTGGCTTGGACTGCTGAAGGTTTCCATCACACATGTAACATGAAGGCATCCGGCCTGGATGCTGGTGCCTTTGTTACAATTAAGAGAAGAAATGACTCCATTCTTTGTTTATGAATCAACGTGCTTTAGGAAAGGAGTCAAGTAAGTGCAATCTTACCACTCCCTCAGGACAAAGAAAGCAAGTGGGTTTTTGTAAGCCAACCACACTTTCTAAAGGAATTCAAAGGAATTATTTTCCAGTGATGTGTCAAGTACGGTAAGAGCCATTTAGGAGTAGCGTGAAAATTAACACGCTGCAAACAGTTGAAAAATAAAATGTTATTGCTAGGTAAATCCCGCAGCCTGCAAATGACTGACCACTAATACTTGACTAGGACAAGGTCTAATCAAGCAGCAAGAAGCTCACTTTTCGCCGCCATTTACAACAGCCAAATTGCCACCATTTAGAACAGCCAAGTTCTTGGTGGAGACATGCCCTGGGGCAAAGTCTCGCAACTATTTCTATTTGCTTGAGGAGGGGGGAATAGAGCTGCAAAGGGGAAAGCAGAAAGTGGGAAACAGGATGGAAACGCCAACACGCCAGACAGATTCCAAATCCCAGGCATGCACAAAGGCAGCCAGGCCCGCCTTCGGCCTGCAGAGCTAACCTGGCAAAGCGCTGTGCCGCGGGCATGACCTTGATTCCAGCTTGTTCTAGCCTTCTGCGCTTTTGGATTTCGACAGCATCTTTTTCTTGAGACTTGGGAGCTGGTGCCACCACAGCCCCCTCTGGAGGAGGCTGCTCCTGACCACTGCCAGTGGGTAATTCTAACGCACCATCAGAAGGCTTCCCACCGGGATCCACTGGGCCGACTGGGTCCTCTTCACAAGGAGACCCCACTTCACTCCCCTCTTCCTCTATTGTTTCAGGATAGCTAGTGAGTTGGACAACACGGTTTACCAAACTAACAGCCTGGGCTCAGGAGCAAGCCATATGTCATCTCCTGGTCATTCTGATATTACTTTTCACTTAAAAAAAAAGTCATAGCATGCAAAACGATCCTGGTAACGTGAAGAAAGTTAAATGCAGCCATTAAGTTGTTAATGAATACAACGCATCATAATCTCAACAGTAAAAGCTATTTCAAAATTGATATTGAAAGACAGCCTTTTCTGCTGCAAAGGTAAAATTCATGTTTGATTCAATCATCAAAACTTTTAACAAAATGTTTATTCGATGAAATCATAGATAATAAAGGTGGATTATTAGAAATAAGCATGCAGTGATCAGGGTGGTTTTGCTCAAAGGATTAGACTAGACTATAAGTTTCTTTTATTGTACTAGAAGGTTCTTGAAGGCAGGGACTCTACCTTATTTACTACTGGGTCCCTGGTGCCTAAAAGCACACCACATGGGGTAGGTGCTGAAAAAATACCTGCTGACTAAATAAATGCATAAATATAAAGAGCTTCGGGGAAATCACTGCTTGCTTCTCTAAAGAGATGAGCAGTTCAACGTATCATCCACTTACTATGAGTTTCTCCGGGCAATTCTGAAGCATGTTTCAAGCATCCCTTACATACTTGAGCTTGCATCTAGATAATCATGTATCTAGATTTAAGAAAAAGTCTCCTCACATAGAGATGTGGCTTTCTGCACCTAATTTAACAGGAGTGAGAGTCAGCAGTCTCCTCGGAAAGACATGGATGACAGATCTGCTCTCCATGTCCTCTCACTAGAACTGGTTTCAAAAATCTGCACTGTTAGACAAGGATCTGTTGAGTGCCTGCGTGGCAGGCACTGTTCTCGGTGCCATCATGAAGCTTAGACTCCATCACCACAACCCCTCTCCAAAGTGCTGTCCTGCCCACCGCCATTTGTAATCTTACATCAAAGTTCTGGAACGGTTATCTGAGCTCGATCGTGGGCCGGAGCTCTGGGGTCCCTTTACTGCTAGTGTTCAAGCCAAGACAGGAGCAGCATAGCCCAGGCCTTACCTGAAGGGCCTCTCCCCACCCAGGGGGGAGGTGGCAGTACTCCAGCTCTTCCGATATTCCTCTCGCTCTGCTTTCTTCTTTCTCAGAGGAGCGGGGACGTAGGCCGTCTGATTGCTTTTGTTCGGGAGGTACTGGTTAAAAGGCACTGCTGATTTCGGCTCACCGTGGGAAGTCCGCCTCGCAGACATGTCATCCTTCTTCACATCGGGCAGCTTCCGATGTGGCAAGTCGGATTCAGAGTCACTTCCTCTCCCTGGGGAAGAGAGGACGGGTGCTGAAAACGTGCACTGGGGTAGCCGATAAGTTCCCGATGGCAAGTGTGCTGTATTAGGGATGTGGTCAGATCTATGGGTTCTGGGGATTCCTTCCTTAAATTATTCACTTAACGAGTCTAAAGCATCCGTCTAAATTAGTATGTTCTGGGAAAAGCTCCGAACTCAAATCAGGGGGAAAAAATCCAATTGAAAAAATAGTGGCAAGCCTAGTTGAATCTGAGAATGACGATTCACACCACATCTGCGGCAGACCTAGAGGCTGCTGAGAGTCTGCGACTCTTGAAAGAAATATAAATTAGCTGATGGAGTTTTTACTGAGCACCGCTTGGTGCATGTCTTACACTGTGCTAGACAGTCACACAACAAAGATTTATAAAGGATTCTGTTTTATAAAGGAAATGTCATAAAATGACATTTTGTCTTGGACGCGCCTTTAACCAATCTATGAAACACCTGAAGAATATTGGTTATCATCGAGGAGCAAAGACGGATAAGAAGAATAGGAATTCAGAAAATGGCAGGTTTAGATTAGACCAAGGGTTTGCCTTTCAGGAAGTGGTTTGAGTTATAATAAATGCATTTTCCTCCGTATCGGAGCCCTTCCTGATGCCCTAGCTGGAGGCTATCTTTTCTTCCTGGGAACCCCATGGCCCAATCAATTCTTTTCTTTGGGCACATTACCCTTTCAATCTTGTATTTGAGAACCAGGGCTTTACATCATTTACAGCATTTATCACAGCATCTTTGCACCCAATGGGCATCCTCAAATTGTCTGATGAGTAAATGAATTGGTTTAGCTTAAAGAGCATTTTAGCCAACGCAAAAGAATTCAATGTTGCCAAACCAGTTTTTGGGAGGCAAGAGCCCCAATAATTATATTGTATCCCTGTTTCCTGTGTCTCATCTCACTCGATTGGTAAGACCTATGAGAGTGAAGCTGTCATTAAAACAAACATGAGCATGACAGAAGCTGCCGTGTGAGAGCTGGTTGGAACCTCTTCATCAAGGACAGAATCAGGAATAGGCTATTCAACTCCACTGAGAGCAAATAAAATTTACTTCTTTACATTTGTGAAAAGAGCCTTCGGCTGAGTCAAAAGATGGGGCAGCCCGGCCGAGTGGGCAGTCTACAGGGTCTTAAGCCAGATTCACTTTGTTTTGGGCTCTGCCACTCACTAGCTGTGAGACTCCGCGGTTGTGAGGTCACCTCACGAAGCCTCAGTTTTCCCAGTCTGCAAAGTGAGGATGATAATGCCACCTACTTCGTAGGGCTTTTGGGAGGAGATAGTTACATATGAATATATGTAAACTGTTGGTACAGTACTTGGTACAGAGTAAGTGCTTGATACATGCTGACTACTCTTGATGTCATCATAGTTTCGGATCTGTCACTAGTGAGCTGTGGGCTCCTAGGCTGGTTCTATCACACTTGCCTGTCCTCTTCTGTAAAAATTGGAATGAAATGATTTGCCCTGGAGATTAAATGATTTAATGGCTTTTAAAAGACTTTACAAGTTGAAAGCATTGACCATAAACAAGTTGTTCATTGTTGTGGATGAAATATGCAGTTCATGAATTATTCATGGCACTTGCTTTCAGCCTCCCTTCCAAAGTTTTGACCGTTTCAGTACTTGCTGCTTTTCAATTCATAACTTAGCACCTTCCCACCCCAAGTCTTTCATCAACAGTATCCGTCTCTCTCAGTGTCCCAGAAACATTTAGAGGCCCCTGTGAAATGTTTTATAAATAAATGCTAACACTACCTTCCCTTGCCAAACTCTTAGATTTGTTTCCTGATATGATATCATCCCCATTTTACAGAGGTGGAAACAGAGGCTCAGAGAGGCAGAAAGAACTCCTTCTGCATGGCTGGTACATAACAGCCCCGGACTCCCAATTTCTGTTCTCCAGACTCCAGCCCAAAGTTCCCTCCTCTGTGACACACTCCTTCCTCTGTGACATTGGAGAAATGTCCTTTGCTTAAAGCATCCTGACTAGGGGAAGCACTACACTTTCTTGAATAAACGAAAGAAAGAAAATGATTCTTCAATCAGCTATGAGGGCTTAGTAATGAATTAAGAGTTGTCTCCATTTTCTGATGTCTAAAATCCTAGAATCTATGAACCTTTTTTGTGTGCAGTATCTAAAAACATATTATCTGTAATAATCTTAGTGAAAGTCTCAAAATAGGTTCACACACACAGATCACCCTCTTCCTCCCCACAATTACTCTTTGATCAATGTCTTCAACAGACAGTCAAGAAAAGTTAATTTGCAGATGCCTTGAGGCAGAGTGACTCAGTTGAAAGAAGGGCAGTTTTCTGGACTTAGAGGCCAGGGTCTAATTTAGACTCTGTCCTACTAGCTGTGTAGCTCTGCAAAACTTAAACCCTCCGTACCTCAGGGTCCTTGTCGGACACATGGGGACGATAACGCAGCTCTCGCAGGTAGTTGTGAGGGTTCAAGGAGATGGCGCCAAGCACCTAGAAAGTGGCTGGTATGGTACCCTTGGTAAATGCTAGGATTCTTATCGAAGGCCAGTACTTCAAAAGAGTTTGACTTCATCCCCAAAACACAGATATATACTAGGGTGGCTTTGCTATTTGTGCCCAAAGTTAGGAAATGACAATACAGCACATCATGATGATGACATTACTTTATCAAAGTCTGAGCCTTCCTTTCCAGGGAGCTACATTGCTCTCCCTTCCGGTAAATGGGGGGGGGCTTTCTTTTTTCCCCATATTTTGGCCATATACACCCTTAGCCCTTGGTTTTCTCATCTTCCTCGAACACTTTAATTTCTCTGATTCCTTATCTCTCTCTCTCAACTCATCTTTTCTATAAAAGAATATTCATTTAACAAAATACATATTTCTAAACCGTGTTCTTAATTTGAAATGCATCTGAGTAGAAGGGTTTGTATTTCCTCGTCAGTGAAGTCCATTAAGTGGCCTCAGGAGGATGCTAGGGGAGGTGAGGGAGGGGCCCGCACCCGTGTAGCAAGACGGATTGGCTGAACTCACCCTAGGGACCCACAGCATCCCGGCCAGGTAGCTCTCGGGTGCAACCCATAGAATCGTGGCACCTCTTAGGCACCTCTTGACTGTCCCCACTGAATGGGTCTGTGGGCCTCGATAACGTTAAAATATTGACCCAACATGGAACTGGAGAACTTTATGCTAAGATTTTCTCTAACCAGATTGTGAGCCCTTAGGAAATAAATTTTCAAGACTTAACAAAAAATGCGCTTCTACATTTGAAAGTGTTTATCACTAGCAATCTTGTTGGTTAGCATCGTTAAAAAACACCATAAGTTCTAAAAAAATACAACATCCATTTGAATAATATACTATTTTTTAAGGCAGATTTAAAAAAGTGTGTGTGTGTGTGTGTGTGTTTCAAATCTCATTAGGTCTTGATTCATTTACAAGAACATAAGCCTGAAGGCATCAGGCTGCTTGGTGAAATCTGTGTAGGGTGCTCTCTTTCATAGACGGTGTTCTGTGAGGCTCAATTTCATATTATTCTTTACACGGAAAAATATTTATAAAAAGACTCTAGCTTATCAATCTTAATTGTTGTAAACGAAATTGTGTCTCAGCACACATTAGTACAATATTAGTAATTACCATCTCAAATCCCTTCAAGATGTCGCTCGTTATAAAACTCTGAGCCCCTCGAAGCTGTGACAGAATATAAAACCACTTATAAAAACAAGATGAACAAGAAGAATAATTTAAAAAAAAACAAAATAATATGAAACAGTCTGGTTCAGATACGTTCTGTAAAAGTAAATCTACCTTTTGGTTATAGTCAAGCTCAGTCAGGTCTCACACTTGGTACTGTAACTTCTAATGCTGTGGGTGGTACCTTAAGATGTCATACAAAATTTTAGAAATGTTTTTCATGCAGCTCACAATGCACCATGGAATTCTTTCGGAGTCACATACTATGTGGCCCTGGGGCTGATCTATTGGTTGGAAAGCTTAAGTACTAAACAAAAGCATTAATTCAGTCATTCTAGAATTTAAAAAATTTATTAGGTAAACAAAAGTTGTGGGCAAATTAGGTTTAAGAGTTTAAGTTTTGGACTCACACGTCTTGAGGCTAACATTGTTACACTACTTAATGACAGTGATATTTGTCACTTAACAACTTTGAGGACAATTATTTAACCTCTGTAAGGTTCATCTATGAAACACAGATAAGGAATGTCTCACAGCCTGGGGTGGGGGTGGGGAGACTAAGTAAGAAACTGTATCTCATAATCTGTGCTGAGGACTAAATGAGATGCTAGGTGTCAAGTAATTAATTCAGGACCTAGGCACATTAAATACTCAAGGATTTTAGATAGAGTTTTATAGCGGAAAGGGATCTTTCAGCCATAAAAGGGAATCTTCATCTCAGAGAGAAGCCTTAAGTCTCTAGAAATATGAGCATCAATCAAGCAATGCATTAAAAAAATAGAAACAAAAAAACCCCCCACCAGTCTTGGTGCCTTTCTGCAAGTTTAGAACCCAGCCATTTTTCCTTCCTAAAAGTACAAAGGTACGAGATAAGTGACTTAACTAACAGCTTCTGGAAAATATGCATTAAATTTACATCAAGTTGCATGACCACACATTTTTAAGGAAAAACGATCATTCCTTACAGGTGATATAAAATCCATGGGATTTAAATCAAAGCCAGACTCAGAACAAACAGGCAGTCTGGGTTGTGTACACTGGGGGCCACCCGCACGGCTCCAGGCAACGGTCAGGTATCACAAGCATCGAACAGATTGCCAAAACCCTGCCAATTAAAGTTTCTCGGGCTTCAGCACCTTCCTAAGTGTGTGTCGTGCATTTCCAGTTTGCTGGAAGTTGATTCATTTTCACGTCTACGGTGTGGTACTCACACATTTCCCTTCCTCGTACCCAGAGCACATAAACCTTCGGCACACTTCATGAGCTAACTGCCTGCACAGCGCCTTGATTCACTGAGACCGAGGGAGGAATGATGTAACATATTTTCCAAGAGAAGATAGGCTCACTGAGGCAATGTTCAAACTGCTGGCAAAGCCAAGGCAAATTCTAAGGACCACGAAAACAACACAAGAAACACTTCTCTTCTCCCAGCTTAGAGTTACCGGGATCCAGCAGGGTGGATATGGATGGAGCCTGCCTTCCGTGCACGGGTGACAAGGCAGCTCTTGGGAATGTTTCATTCTAAGAGGTGCAGTGCGCGAAGGCTGCAACCTACCATCGCTGCTTCCCCTGAGGACTACATCTGGGGAAGGGGTCTGCCGGGAGCGGGAGCCGAAGGAATCCAGGCTGTCGAAGGAATCATCTCTGCCGTGGCGAGGGGGAGACAGGGAGTCGCTGCGCTCAGAATCCCAGCAGTCTATGTAGCCACTGTCTCGGATACTACGTTTAGGACTCTCAATGTCATCAGTCTCCTGTCCAAAAATAAAACGAAAAGGATTACAGACACTTCAGCCACAGATGGAGAGCCTACGCTAACCAGGAAAATCCGGCTCCGGTGGTCTTCCAAAGACCCCACGTATGGTTGTCAGTATGGAAAAAATTATGGCACGGATTATCATCTACAAGCCAACATTTCATCCTTCCACCCTCCCTGCCGCGACTTTCCAGATCAGAAAGTCGTGCACATTTCAAAAATAAGTAAATAAAAATAAAAATCCTAGCAACGCATATCCCACCATGTTCTTTAAAAAAAAAAAAAAAAGTCGAAGGAGCTAAGAATAAAAGCTCCTTCAGTTTGGATTCACAGGAGTACAATGACCGACCCAAACAAAACTAAACACCAAAAACCTTAACCTTGACCCGTCTTTCGGAATCCATAGCTGCATGCCTGTTCTGGGACTGAGCCCCTGGTTCGGCCATGCGCTTGCTCTCGTTTACACGAGCTGGCAAATGCACACAGCGTCTGTTTTTGCGGCAGAATCAGGTCTGGAAAGTCTGGAGCAGCATGCTTCCATCTCCTGCTACCTTGAAGGGAAATTCCTGCTCTGAAAGGGAGCTGTCTTTCTGAGGCAGAAAGTTAAAAAAAAAAAAAAGGCAATGAAAAATATGCAAAATGCTTTTCCTGATGCCTCAGAAGAATCCAGGCATGCTCTCGCTCTCGGCCAGCTCTTGGCGCTGGGGGAGCTGGAAGCACTTGTGGCGGACCCACATGTTCAGAGCAGTGAGAACAATGGCTGTCTTTGACAGCCTGTGATTATAAATTCTTTCCAGCGCGAGCAGCACATACTAAAACACTGAAACCCCAGCAGCAGAAAGGTCAGTCAAAGCCGTCCTCACCCTCGTACTATAATAAAAGCCTTGTTCCCGCCAGTGTCTTCGCATTAATTACAATAGTCCCCGCTGACGAAAACAAAAATAACTCCGGTCACTCAAAGATAAACCTCAATTTAATCTCCTCCAGACTGTCGCTTAAAATCCGGGCTGTGGATGATGCCGGCGGAGGGGAACGCTCTCATCTGCAAAGGCTGGAATGTCACCCTGGGGATGTCCTGGGATGCTCAGGAAGGTCCCCTCCACATTCCCGAGAGAGAGGAAAAATAAACAGATATTCTTGCCACGGTAGCAATTTTGGAAACCGCCTGAACCAACTAAGATGCCCAGTGGAGCCCGGGCCTTTGCCAGCTGCTTTTATCAATTCTCTGCAGCATCCTCCCAGCGGGAGGCATTTTGAGGGGCCTGGGGTGGCTGGAATTCACAAGGCACATACGGGTTTTGCCTGGAGAGAGGGGAGTGGGAGAGAGGAGGGCAGGATGGAGAGGAGCACCCTGCAGCCTCCATCAGAGGGGGCCCCAGAAGAATACGCTGTGGCCTGGGTGAATGCAGCCCTCTTGACCGTCCAGAGGAAGGCAGAAATTGCAGTTATGGAAATTAAGGTAGTTTACTTGTAGGTCAAAAATTAACCAGGACTTGAACAAAAGCCAGGCCTGACTAGCTGCAAAAGGAAGAACTCATCCACTAACTGAAAAGTATAGATTTAAATTGGATATGGTTTTATATTTAATTTCTTTGGAAACGCAAGTAATAACTGTGGGTTACTTATTCACCAAGAATAGGCCAAATGGCTAAAAACATGGTCACTCTTACTGAGTACTTACTACGTGTCTAGGGCTATGTTTGATGCTGTGTGCATGTGTATTTAATCCTCACAACCCTACAATGATGTGGTTAGCATCGTCCTCATTTTAAAGAAGAGGAAAATAAGAATCAGAGAGGTTAAGTAACTTGACCGAGGTCACACAGTGAGCAGCAAAACTGTGATTCCAACACAGGATTCCATCTCCAAATCCCAAAGGGTACAACCTGCCAACGTTTGATCGACTTTGGGGTGGTTACAGTCGCCATTACCAGCATCACCTCTTCCAACTCTGGGACACTCACTGGCTCCTTACTCTGTGAATGATGCTAACCTGGGTGATGCCCCTTTCCTAAACGCTGTTTATGTCTACACCACCCAACTATAAATACTGCAAAACATAGGCAGCCGAGGGGAGGTTAGGAGCATGGTCTTGGAAGCTCCACCGACTGGGTTTAAATCCTGCCTCTGCCTCTCGTCATCTGTATGACCTTAGGCAAGTTATTTCATCTCACCTGATTTCAGTTTTCTCATCTGTTCAATGGAGCTAATGATACCATCTATTTCACAGGATTGCTGGGAGGGTTAAACATGTTAACACACAGAGAGCATTCAGAAGAATGCCTGATGCATAAGTGCTCAGAAAGTGTTAGCTATGGTTATAATTGCTCCCATGTATTCATTCGGGTATGTAAATGTCAATACATAAATCATACAGAATTTATGAATGTCGTTAAGGACACAACTGTAATATGCACTTATCTGCTCCACGCTCTTTTTCCATTTCTATCTCATAAGTAGATGCCTCGGGCCCAGTTTCCCATGAGGGAGGGCAGACACTCGGAGCTAGGCCACTGGTCATGTCTAGAAATGTCACAATTGTATGAGCTGCTTGGCGCAGCATTACAAACCGGATTTTCAAGAAAATAATAATAATAATCAGAAATGCTCCTCCAAAGGCCCAAATGTCTTCCCCACCCCTACTACCAACCACAAGAGAACAGAAAGAAAGAAAGAAAAAGTCAACATGTCTCTTGGAGCTTTCGCTGCTTTCTCACAGCTTGTTATGGAAAAGAAAAACAGAAAAGCCATTCTGTTCATGACTGCGTAGAAAGCCAAGAATAAAACCGCGGCTCAAGCGAGAGCTGGAAGCTGAAAGGCATGGCCGGCTTGAAAAGTGAAAAACAGCCCACCCGTGGTCACCCTTGGCCAACCCGGTCCCTTGGAACCTCAGGGTGAGGCAAGAAGCCGGTTCTTCAGCCAGAAATAAAGCTGTGGACATCAGCTGGGTGAGCAATTTTACTGGATTCCAGCACGTCACCCAAAGTTAAGCTTTTAGGGGAGAACAAAAGCTATAAACCAACACAAAGGGTGGCACAGTCTAAATTCCCCTTTCGCGGGGTCTACTTGTGTCATTGATGCTTTTTATCCAGGATCCCAGGAGCACTTCGACTTCTACAGAGAGCACTTTAGGGACAGGAGACAAGACTCAAATCTGTCCACTGTACTTAACCGCTAGTTGTTCTAGTAAACGTACGTTCATGAATGTGGTGAGAACTATCAACATCTATGGTATTTTTGGATCATTTCACTCATCTGTCCTTTTCTTATCCTCTTTGTCAGAGATAATGAGAACCAGCTAAGGTTGCCGGGTGACTTATAGCATCTGAGAAACTCCAGATGCTTCTGTGTTACCACTCAACATTTTCTGCCTCCTTTGTGATTTATAAAGTGGCTAAATCCTATTCTGGAGTGTTTTCGGGTTCTGCTTTTCCAGCTTGATGACCCATCTGCACCTACCACGCTCTGGTTGGGGAAGCTATTCACCCCTCAGATATTTACCGAGCATCTTCTATGTGTCAGACACGGTCCTAATGCTGGGGACACAACATTCTGCAAAGTCAATAAATACCAAGATCTTATGTTCTAGTAGGGAAGACAAAAGATAAACAGAAAAACTGATAAATGAATACAAAGTTGGGTGGCAAGTATCCTGAAAAAATAAGGCAGGTTAAGGGAAGAGAAGCTGATGTTGGCTGCTATTTTTTTTTT
>NC_048228.1:76870575-76876800 GCF_002007445.2 Ailuropoda melanoleuca
ACCCAGGCGCCCCTGGCTGCTATTTTAGGCAGAGTTCTGTTCTTGCCCATCGCATCCCCCCGTCTTTATCCCCTTGTTCTAGTTAACACCCCTCCCCTCCTAAAATGGTAGGGCTTAGGCCAATCATGGTACCTGTTACCCCTGGTCACAGACACTGGTTCAGGCATAGGACCCACACTGGGGCAGAGGACACCCCTAGGAATTTTACAGCTGGGCCTAGAAGGAAGAATTCCCTTGCTTTCGGGGCAAGGAACTAGAAGCAGGTAATCCTGGAGATGCCGTTGGCCATATTCCCTGATGCGAAGAATTCTCAAGGAGAGATAGGAAGAGATGAGAGAGAGGCATAAAAAGGAAGAACCTAGACTGCTCACTTTCCAGCTCTAGTCCCCGAGATTCTAAGGCTACCTTAGTCCCCATGGTTCTTCCTTCAACCTCAACATTCTCACAGGAACGCCCCTTTGTTCCACATCAGTGTCCCCTCGGTTGGGAGACCTCCTCTGACATAATCTGGGCTCACTGAAAGGCCATTGTCACTATGCTTTCAGAGATCTTTTTTTGTATAGCAACAGCAACCTACTATGAATACCTACTATGTGCCAGATGCTTATGCTAAGGGGTCTACACGTGTTACTTTGCAAATTGACAATTTTTAAAAATTTTTAAAAGATTTTATTTATTTNACCTCAACATTCTCACAGGAACGCCCCTTTGTTCCACATCAGTGTCCCCTCGGTTGGGAGACCGCCTCTGACATAATCTGGGCTCACTGAAAGGCCATTGTCACTATGCTTTCAGAGATCTTTTTTTGGTATATAGCAACAGCAACCTACTATGAATACCTACTATGTGCCAGATGCTTATGCTAAGGGGTCTACACGTGTTACTTTGCAAATTGACAATTTTTAAAAATTTTTAAAAGATTTTATTTATTTATTTTTGAGAGACAGAGAGAGAGAGAGAGAAAGGGCATGAGCAGAGAAGAGAGGCAGAGAGAGCCCAACATAGGGCTTGATTCCAGAACCTTGAGATCGTGACCTGTGCCAAACGTAAGCGCTTAACCGGCTGAGCCACCCAGGCGGCCCTACAAGTTGATAATTTTTTACATACGTTTGTCTCACTAGAAAAACGAATATAAAAAATTTCTGGCTAGTCTCCTTTGTGAAAGAAAACATTTTAATTCCAAATTTATTTCAGCCTGTAGCTATGGAGAAGCAATTCTAGTTGTCTCCTCTTAATTTCAGCTCAGGTCATGATCTCAGGGTCATGGGATCGATCCCCCCATCAGGCTCCCTGCTCAGTATGGAGTCTGCTTATACCCCTCCCTTTGCTTCTCCCCCACTCGTGCCTTCTCTCTCGCTCTCAAATAAATAAATAAATAAAATCTTAAAAAATAAAAGAGATGACCCATGTATCATTATTCAAATCTGAATTTAATATAAAAAATAAGCATTCAAATTTCACAAATCAGATGGAACCCTACCTTTGTACTTTCTCTAGGAACAGAGTTACATGAAAAATTAAAGGACCCACGAGAGTAAGAAGTAAAAAAGGGTGTGTTGTGTGAGTGAGTTCAGTTTATCTTTAAAGGAATTTAGATTAAAGGACTTTGTTTATATGCATAACAACCAATATGAAAGCTCTGTCCATTTACCAAATAGAGAGCCAGACCAGCTCAAGCGAAATGGGAAGAACCATCAGGAAGATGGTTATCCTTAAAGAAAGAAGGATAAATTATTAGAAAGGCTAGCACATTCTTGCTTTCAGTATGAAAAGAAAGTCTGTAAAGCATGGAATGTCTCTCAAGGTCTCATTAGTGCATTTCAGTTTGTATGTTCGAGAAATGAGGAAGGGCAAGGCCTGAACTACTTGTGCTACAATAGGGACCTTATCCAAAACCCCCGGATGTGACAACAGCCTCATCCACTCACTGGGCTGGCTGGGTGGGCCTGCCCACGGGCAGCCCTATATCCTAGCACTTTGGGTGAGTTCCTGTACACTGCTGAACCTTAAAAAGGCAGGCACACATAATACATCCCACTGTTTCTTTGACAAATTCCTACCTTAGGCCAGTCTTTCCTATAACCAAATAAACAAATAAAGCTTTAAATACTATAAAAAATGTTTTCCGAATTTCCAGGTCACCCAAATATAATGGCTATAAAACGTGCATCTCTGGAGAGAATGCTTCTAATTTGTCAGAGCCCGTCCAGGGAGGATGGCCAGGCAAGAACTTGACGGACGTGACCTCACCCACACCAAGGCCCTGATGGGTAAGCAAAATGACCTTTAGGACACATACAGAGCAAGTCTTCATTTTTGTGTAATACTGTATTGTTTAATTCAGGCGTTATTCCCGCAAGAAAACAAGTGCAGGGCTCTCTGGGGTACGAAGCCCATACTGACGGATTGCATTTGCTCCTTTGGAATTAAAGTTGGAGAGAACTCAGACCTTCCATTCTCTGAAGACTATAAAAGTTCAGGCAGGTATGGGACACACAAGGCAAAGACCTCATTGGTAAGACAACTAGTCCTTTCTTCGAGTGCAGGACTTCTCTGGCCTGGTCAATTGCACCACACTGAACTGTTAGGATCTTAAAAAGAAGCAAATGTGGGGCGCCTGGGTGGCTCATTCGGTTAAGCATCGGCCTTTGGCTTGGGTCATGATCCCGGGGTCCTGGGATGAGCCCTGCTTGGGGCTCTCTGCTCAGAGGGAAGTCTGCTTCTCCCTCTGCCCACCCCCCCCACCGCTCATGCTTGCCCTCTCTGTCTCTGAAATAAATAAAGAAAATCTTAAAAAAAAGAAAAAGGAGCAAATGTGTTGATTTCCCATCTTACACTAACCTCCTGGGATAAAGGAGGAAAGTCAAATTACCTTTCTCATCTGAGCCAGCAAGCCTTCGAACTCCTTCAGGTTCAGGGTCGTTCCGCTATAGCACGCAGAACTGTTTGCTGCTTTCCCCAGCCAGTAAATGGTAACTAATACCTGAAACAAAACCAGGCACGAGAGCAGGAGAATTTTCCCTCAGGAATGACTTTTAAACTAAGGAATCAGTAATTCCCCACTAACAGGCAGGCAGGAAGGAGAGAATGTGCCACACTGATTTTTACAAAAACCACCATCCATGAGGTATCCATTAAATGTAAAATCATTTTACTAAGAACCCAATGCTCTCTCAGTCAACACAAACATGATTCGGTAGTTAAAATANGAAGAATTCTCAAGGAGAGATAGGAAGAGATGAGAGAGAGGCATAAAAAGGAAGAACCTAGACTGCTCACTTTCCAGCTCTAGTCCCCGAGATTCTAAGGCTACCTTAGTCCCCATGGTTCTTCCTTCAGCCTCAACATTCTCACAGGAACGCCCCTTTGTTCCACATCAGTGTCCCCTCGGTTGGGAGACCGCCTCTGACATAATCTGGGCTCACTGAAAGGCCATTGTCACTATGCTTTCAGAGATCTTTTTTTGGTATATAGCAACAGCAACCTACTATGAATACCTACTATGTGCCAGATGCTTATGCTAAGGGGTCTACACGTGTTACTTTGCAAATTGACAATTTTTAAAAATTTTTAAAAGATTTTATTTATTTATTTTTGAGAGACAGAGAGAGAGAGAGAGAGAAAGGGCATGAGCAGAGAAGAGAGGCAGAGAGAGCCCAACATAGGGCTTGATTCCAGAACCTTGAGATCGTGACCTGTGCCAAACGTAAGCGCTTAACCGGCTGAGCCACCCAGGCGGCCCTACAAGTTGATAATTTTTTACATACGTTTGTCTCACGAGAAAAACGAATATAAAAAATTTCTGGCTAGTCTCCTTTGTGAAAGAAAACATTTTAATTCCAAATTTATTTCAGCCTGTAGCTATGGAGAAGCAATTCTAGTTGTCTCCTCTTAATTTCAGCTCAGGTCATGATCTCAGGGTCATGGGATCGAGCCCCCCATCAGGCTCCCTGCTCAGAATGGAGTCTGCTTATACCCCTCCCTTTGCTTCTCCCCCACTCGTGCCTTCTCTCTCGCTCTCAAATAAATAAATAAATAAAATCTTAAAAAATAAAAGAGATGACCCATGTATCATTATTCAAATCTGAATTTAATATAAAAAATAAGCATTCAAATTTCACAAATCAGATGGAACCCTACCTTTGTACTTTCTCTAGGAACAGAGTTACATGAAAAATTAAAGGACCCACGAGAGTAAGAAGTAAAAAAGGGTGTGTTGTGTGAGTGAGTTCAGTTTATCTTTAAAGGAATTTAGATTAAAGGACTTTGTTTATATGCATAACAACCAATATGAAAGCTCTGTCCATTTACCAAATAGAGAGCCAGACCAGCTCAAGCGAAATGGGAAGAACCATCAGGAAGATGGTTATCCTTAAAGAAAGAAGGATAAATTATTAGAAAGGCTAGCACATTCTTGCTTTCAGTATGAAAAGAAAGTCTGTAAAGCATGGAATGTCTCTCAAGGTCTCATTAGTGCATTTCAGTTTGTATGTTCGAGAAATGAGGAAGGGCAAGGCCTGAACTACTTGTGCTACAATAGGGACCTTATCCAAAACCCCCGGATGTGACAACAGCCTCATCCACTCACTGGGCTGGCTGGGTGGGCCTGCCCACGGGCAGCCCTATATCCTAGCACTTTGGGTGAGTTCCTGTACACTGCTGAACCTTAAAAAGGCAGGCACACATAATACATCCCACTGTTTCTTTGACAAATTCCTACCTTAGGCCAGTCTTTCCTATAACCAAATAAACAAATAAAGCTTTAAATACTATAAAAAATGTTTTCCGAATTTCCAGGTCACCCAAATATAATGGCTATAAAACGTGCATCTCTGGAGAGAATGCTTCTAATTTGTCAGAGCCCGTCCAGGGAGGATGGCCAGGCAAGAACTTGACGGACGTGACCTCACCCACACCAAGGCCCTGATGGGTAAGCAAAATGACCTTTAGGACACATACAGAGCAAGTCTTCATTTTTGTGTAATACTGTATTGTTTAATTCAGGCGTTATTCCCGCAAGAAAACAAGTGCAGGGCTCTCTGGGGTACGAAGCCCATACTGACGGATTGCATTTACTCCTTTGGAATTAAAGTTGGAGAGAACTCAGACCTTCCATTCTCTGAAGACTATAAAAGTTCAGGCAGGTATGGGACACACAAGGCAAAGACCTCATTGGTAAGACAACTAGTCCTTTCTTCGAGTGCAGGACTTCTCTGGCCTGGTCAATTGCACCACACTGAACTGTTAGGATCTTAAAAAGAAGCAAATGTGGGGCGCCTGGGTGGCTCATTCGGTTAAGCATCGGCCTTTGGCTTGGGTCATGATCCCGGGGTCCTGGGATGAGCCCTGCTTGGGGCTCTCTGCTCAGAGGGAAGTCTGCTTCTCCCTCTGCCCACCCCCCCCACCGCTCATGCTTGCCCTCTCTGTCTCTGAAATAAATAAAGAAAATCTTAAAAAAAAGAAAAAGGAGCAAATGTGTTGATTTCCCATCTTACACTAACCTCCTGGGATAAAGGAGGAAAGTCAAATTACCTTTCTCATCTGAGCCAGCAAGCCTTCGAACTCCTTCAGGTTCAGGGTCGTTCCGCTATAGCACGCAGAACTGTTTGCTGCTTTCCCCAGCCAGTAAATGGTAACTAATACCTGAAACAAAACCAGGCACGAGAGCAGGAGAATTTTCCCTCAGGAATGACTTTTAAACTAAGGAATCAGTAATTCCCCACTAACAGGCAGGCAGGAAGGAGAGAATGTGCCACACTGATTTTTACAAAAACCACCATCCATGAGGTATCCATTAAATGTAAAATCATTTTACTAAGAACCCAATGCTCTCTCAGTCAACACAAACATGATTCGGTAGTTAAAATACAGCTCCAGTTTTAGGAGAAGTTTGGTTGTAAGAAAATAATCTCTAAGACAGCAAGAAGGAAAAATAAATCCTCCAAAATCATTTTTCTGCAATAAAGTTTCCAAAATTAGAACGTAAAAATTTTCAGAAACTCTGGCATCTTTACCCAGATAAGCGGGAAACAGGTTGTCAATTCCTTTTGGGAGAAGTGCTGTTAAAGGCTTACAGTTCCTACTTGTGGGCACAGAGGTCCTGCTAAGACCAATAGCAAAACCTCAAAGCAGAGACACAGGTTAATGAGTGGTTCCCAGCACAAGAACCACCACATATCTCTAACTGAAATCAGAAGAAAGCAATGTAATGAAGAGTACCGTCTT
>NC_048228.1:76879399-76961959 GCF_002007445.2 Ailuropoda melanoleuca
AAAAAAAAAAAAAAAAAGTCGAAGGAGCTAAGAATAAAAGCTCCTTCAGTTTGGATTCACAGGAGTACAATGACCGACCCAAACAAAACTAAACACCAAAAACCTTAACCTTGACCCGTCTTTCGGAATCCATAGCTGCATGCCTGTTCTGGGACTGAGCCCCTGGTTCGGCCATGCGCTTGCTCTCGTTTACACGAGCTGGCAAATGCACACAGCGTCTGTTTTTGCGGCAGAATCAGGTCTGGAAAGTCTGGAGCAGCATGCTTCCATCTCCTGCTACCTTGAAGGGAAATTCCTGCTCTGAAAGGGAGCTGTCTTTCTGAGGCAGAAAGTTAAAAAAAAAAAAAAAAGGCAATGAAAAATATGCAAAATGCTTTTCCTGATGCCTCAGAAGAATCCAGGCATGCTCTCGCTCTCGGCCAGCTCTTGGCGCTGGGGGAGCTGGAAGCACTTGTGGCGGACCCACATGTTCAGAGCAGTGAGAACAATGGCTGTCTTTGACAGCCTGTGATTATAAATTCTTTCCAGCGCGAGCAGCACATACTAAAACACTGAAACCCCAGCAGCAGAAAGGTCAGTCAAAGCCGTCCTCACCCTCGTACTATAATAAAAGCCTTGTTCCCGCCAGTGTCTTCGCATTAATTACAATAGTCCCCGCTGACGAAAACAAAAATAACTCCGGTCACTCAAAGATAAACCTCAATTTAATCTCCTCCAGACTGTCGCTTAAAATCCGGGCTGTGGATGATGCCGGCGGAGGGGAACGCTCTCATCTGCAAAGGCTGGAATGTCACCCTGGGGATGTCCTGGGATGCTCAGGAAGGTCCCCTCCACATTCCCGAGAGAGAGGAAAAATAAACAGATATTCTTGCCACGGTAGCAATTTTGGAAACCGCCTGAACCAACTAAGATGCCCAGTGGAGCCCGGGCCTTTGCCAGCTGCTTTTATCAATTCTCTGCAGCATCCTCCCAGCGGGAGGCATTTTGAGGGGCCTGGGGTGGCTGGAATTCACAAGGCACATACGGGTTTTGCCTGGAGAGAGGGGAGTGGGAGAGAGGAGGGCAGGATGGAGAGGAGCACCCTGCAGCCTCCATCAGAGGGGGCCCCAGAAGAATACGCTGTGGCCTGGGTGAATGCAGCCCTCTTGACCGTCCAGAGGAAGGCAGAAATTCCAGTTATGGAAATTAAGGTAGTTTACTTGTAGGTCAAAAATTAACCAGGACTTGAACAAAAGCCAGGCCTGACTAGCTGCAAAAGGAAGAACTCATCCACTAACTGAAAAGTATAGATTTAAATTGGATATGGTTTTATATTTAATTTCTTTGGAAACGCAAGTAATAACTGTGGGTTACTTATTCACCAAGAATAGGCCAAATGGCTAAAAACATGGTCACTCTTACTGAGTACTTACTACGTGTCTAGGGCTATGTTTGATGCTGTGTGCATGTGTATTTAATCCTCACAACCCTACAATGATGTGGTTAGCATCGTCCTCATTTTAAAGAAGAGGAAAATAAGAATCAGAGAGGTTAAGTAACTTGACCGAGGTCACACAGTGAGCAGCAAAACTGTGATTCCAACACAGGATTCCATCTCCAAATCCCAAAGGGTACAACCTGCCAACGTTTGATCGACTTTGGGGTGGTTACAGTCGCCATTACCAGCATCACCTCTTCCAACTCTGGGACACTCACTGGCTCCTTACTCTGTGAATGATGCTAACCTGGGTGATGCCCCTTTCCTAAACGCTGTTTATGTCTACACCACCCAACTATAAATACTGCAAAACATAGGCAGCCGAGGGGAGGTTAGGAGCATGGTCTTGGAAGCTCCACCGACTGGGTTTAAATCCTGCCTCTGCCTCTCGTCATCTGTATGACCTTAGGCAAGTTATTTCATCTCACCTGATTTCAGTTTTCTCATCTGTTCAATGGAGCTAATGATACCATCTATTTCACAGGATTGCTGGGAGGGTTAAACATGTTAACACACAGAGAGCATTCAGAAGAATGCCTGATGCATAAGTGCTCAGAAAGTGTTAGCTATGGTTATAATTGCTCCCATGTATTCATTCGGGTATGTAAATGTCAATACATAAATCATACAGAATTTATGAATGTCGTTAAGGACACAACTGTAATATGCACTTATCTGCTCCACGCTCTTTTTCCATTTCTATCTCATAAGTAGATGCCTCGGGCCCAGTTTCCCATGAGGGAGGGCAGACACTCGGAGCTAGGCCACTGGTCATGTCTAGAAATGTCACAATTGTATGAGCTGCTTGGCGCAGCATTACAAACCGGATTTTCAAGAAAATAATAATAATAATCAGAAATGCTCCTCCAAAGGCCCAAATGTCTTCCCCACCCCTACTACCAACCACAAGAGAACAGAAAGAAAGAAAGAAAAAGTCAACATGTCTCTTGGAGCTTTCGCTGCTTTCTCACAGCTTGTTATGGAAAAGAAAAACAGAAAAGCCATTCTGTTCATGACTGCGTAGAAAGCCAAGAATAAAACCGCGGCTCAAGCGAGAGCTGGAAGCTGAAAGGCATGGCCGGCTTGAAAAGTGAAAAACAGCCCACCCGTGGTCACCCTTGGCCAACCCGGTCCCTTGGAACCTCAGGGTGAGGCAAGAAGCCGGTTCTTCAGCCAGAAATAAAGCTGTGGACATCAGCTGGGTGAGCAATTTTACTGGATTCCAGCACGTCACCCAAAGTTAAGCTTTTAGGGGAGAACAAAAGCTATAAACCAACACAAAGGGTGGCACAGTCTAAATTCCCCTTTCGCGGGGTCTACTTGTGTCATTGATGCTTTTTATCCAGGATCCCAGGAGCACTTCGACTTCTACAGAGAGCACTTTAGGGACAGGAGACAAGACTCAAATCTGTCCACTGTACTAACCGCTAGTTGTTCTAGTAAACGTACGTTCATGAATGTGGTGAGAACTATCAACATCTATGGTATTTTTGGATCATTTCACTCATCTGTCCTTTTCTTATCCTCTTTGTCAGAGATAATGAGAACCAGCTAAGGTTGCCGGGTGACTTATAGCATCTGAGAAACTCCAGATGCTTCTGTGTTACCACTCAACATTTTCTGCCTCCTTTGTGATTTATAAAGTGGCTAAATCCTATTCTGGAGTGTTTTTGGGTTCTGCTTTTCCAGCTTGATGACCCATCTGCACCTACCACACTCTGGTTGGGGAAGCTATTCACCCTTCAGATATTTACCGAGCATCTTCTATGTGTCAGACACGGTCCTAATGCTGGGGACACAACATTCTGCAAAGTCAATAAATACCAAGATCTTATGTTCTAGTAGGGAAGACAAAAGATAAACAGAAAAACTGATAAATGAATACAAAGTTGGGTGGCAAGTATCCTGAAAAAATAAGGCAGGTTAAGGGAAGAGAAGCTGATGTTGGCTGCTATTTTTTTTTTAAGATTTTATTTTTATTTATTCGACAGAGATAGAGACAGGCATTGAGAGAGGGAACACAAGCAGGGGGAGTGGGAGAGGAAGAAGCAGGCTCATAGCGGAGGAGCCTGATGTGGGGCTCGATCCCATAATGCCGGGATCACGCCCTGAGCCAAAGGCAGACGCTTAACCGCTGTGCCACCCAGGCGCCCCTGGCTGCTATTTTAGGCAGAGTTCTGTTCTTGCCCATCGCATCCCCCCGTCTTTATCCCCTTGTTCTAGTTAACACCCCTCCCCTCCTAAAATGGTAGGGCTTAGGCCAATCATGGTACCTGTTACCCCTGGTCACAGACACTGGTTCAGGCATAGGACCCACACTGGGGCAGAGGACACCCCTAGGAATTTTACAGCTGGGCCTAGAAGGAAGAATTCCCTTGCTTTCGGGGCAAGGAACTAGAAGCAGGTAATCCTGGAGATGCCGTTGGCCATATTCCCTGATGCGAAGAATTCTCAAGGAGAGATAGGAAGAGATGAGAGAGAGGCATAAAAAGGAAGAACCTAGACTGCTCACTTTCCAGCTCTAGTCCCCGAGATTCTAAGGCTACCTTAGTCCCCATGGTTCTTCCTTCAGCCTCAACATTCTCACAGGAACGCCCCTTTGTTCCACATCAGTGTCCCCTCGGTTGGGAGACCGCCTCTGACATAATCTGGGCTCACTGAAAGGCCATTGTCACTATGCTTTCAGAGATCTTTTTTTGGTATATAGCAACAGCAACCTACTATGAATACCTACTATGTGCCAGATGCTTATGCTAAGGGGTCTACACGTGTTACTTTGCAAATTGACAATTTTTAAAAATTTTTAAAAGATTTTATTTATTTATTTTTGAGAGACAGAGAGAGAGAGAGAGAGAAAGGGCATGAGCAGAGAAGAGAGGCAGAGAGAGCCCAACATAGGGCTTGATCCCAGAACCTTGAGATCGTGACCTGTGCCAAACGTAAGCGCTTAACCGGCTGAGCCACCCAGGCGGCCCTACAAGTTGATAATTTTTTACATACGTTTGTCTCACGAGAAAAACGAATATAAAAAATTTCTGGCTAGTCTCCTTTGTGAAAGAAAACATTTTAATTCCAAATTTATTTCAGCCTGTAGCTATGGAGAAGCAATTCTAGTTGTCTCCTCTTAATTTCAGCTCAGGTCATGATCTCAGGGTCATGGGATCGATCCCCCCATCAGGCTCCCTGCTCAGTATGGAGTCTGCTTATACCCCTCCCTTTGCTTCTCCCCCACTCGTGCCTTCTCTCTCGCTCTCAAATAAATAAATAAATAAAATCTTAAAAAATAAAAGAGATGACCCATGTATCATTATTCAAATCTGAATTTAATATAAAAAATAAGCATTCAAATTTCACAAATCAGATGGAACCCTACCTTTGTACTTTCTCTAGGAACAGAGTTACATGAAAAATTAAAGGACCCACGAGAGTAAGAAGTAAAAAAGGGTGTGTTGTGTGAGTGAGTTCAGTTTATCTTTAAAGGAATTTAGATTAAAGGACTTTGTTTATATGCATAACAACCAATATGAAAGCTCTGTCCATTTACCAAATAGAGAGCCAGACCAGCTCAAGCCAAATGGGAAGAACCATCAGGAAGATGGTTATCCTTAAAGAAAGAAGGATAAATTATTAGAAAGGCGAGCACATTCTTGCTTTCAGTATGAAAAGAAAGTCTGTAAAGCATGGAATGTCTCTCAAGGTCTCATTAGTGCATTTCAGTTTGTATGTTCGAGAAATGAGGAAGGGCAAGGCCTGAACTACTTGTGCTACAATAGGGACCTTATCCAAAACCCGCAGATGTGACAACAGCCTCATCCACTCACTGGGCTGGCTGGGTGGGCCTGCCCACGGGCAGCCCTATATCCTAGCACTTTGGGTGAGTTCCTGTACACTGCTGAACCTTAAAAAGGCAGGCACACATAATACATCCCACTGTTTCTTTGACAAATTCCTACCTTAGGCCAGTCTTTCCTATAACCAAATAAACAAATAAAGCTTTAAATACTATAAAAAATGTTTTCCGAATTTCCAGGTCACCCAAATATAATGGCTATAAAACGTGCATCTCTGGAGAGAATGCTTCTAATTTGTCAGAGCCCGTCCAGGGAGGATGGCCAGGCAAGAACTTGACGGACGTGACCTCACCCACACCAAGGCCCTGATGGGTAAGCAAAATGACCTTTAGGACACATACAGAGCAAGTCTTCATTTTTGTGTAATACTGTATTGTTTAATTCAGGCGTTATTCCCGCAAGAAAACAAGTGCAGGGCTCTCTGGGGTACGAAGCCCATACTGACGGATTGCATTTGCTCCTTTGGAATTAAAGTTGGAGAGAACTCAGACCTTCCATTCTCTGAAGACTATAAAAGTTCAGGCAGGTATGGGACACACAAGGCAAAGACCTCATTGGTAAGACAACTAGTCCTTTCTTCGAGTGCAGGACTTCTCTGGCCTGGTCAATTGCACCACACTGAACTGTTAGGATCTTAAAAAGAAGCAAATGTGGGGCGCCTGGGTGGCTCATTCGGTTAAGCATCGGCCTTTGGCTTGGGTCATGATCCCGGGGTCCTGGGATGAGCCCTGCTTGGGGCTCTCTGCTCAGAGGGAAGTCTGCTTCTCCCTCTGCCCACCCCCCCCACCGCTCATGCTTGCCCTCTCTGTCTCTGAAATAAATAAAGAAAATCTTAAAAAAAAGAAAAAGGAGCAAATGTGTTGATTTCCCATCTTACACTAACCTCCTGGGATAAAGGAGGAAAGTCAAATTACCTTTCTCATCTGAGCCAGCAAGCCTTCGAACTCCTTCAGGTTCAGGGTCGTTCCGCTATAGCACGCAGAACTGTTTGCTGCTTTCCCCAGCCAGTAAATGGTAACTAATACCTGAAACAAAACCAGGCACGAGAGCAGGAGAATTTTCCCTCAGGAATGACTTTTAAACTAAGGAATCAGTAATTCCCCACTAACAGGCAGGCAGGAAGGAGAGAATGTGCCACACTGATTTTTACAAAAACCACCATCCATGAGGTATCCATTAAATGTAAAATCATTTTACTAAGAACCCAATGCTCTCTCAGTCAACACAAACATGATTCGGTAGTTAAAATAAAGCTCCAGTTTTAGGAGAAGTTTGGTTGTAAGAAAATAATCTCTAAGACAGCAAGAAGGAAAAATAAATCCTCCAAAATCATTTTTCTGCAATAAAGTTTCCAAAATTAGAACGTAAAAATTTTCAGAAACTCTGGCATCTTTACCCAGATAAGCGGGAAACAGGTTGTCAATTCCTTTTGGGAGAAGTGCTGTTAAAGGCTTACAGTTCCTACTTGTGGGCACAGAGGTCCTGCTAAGACCAATAGCAAAACCTCAAAGCAGAGACACAGGTTAATGAGTGGTTCCCAGCACAAGAACCACCACATATCTCTAACTGAAATCAGAAGAAAGCAATGTAATGAAGAGTACCGTCTTAAGCTACCTAGCTTTGGGGTAGAATTAGATTCCTACTCCTCAGAGAAGGGAAATTTTTAGCCTGGACAAAATTACTGCCAATTAAATAACCTTGGATGCTTACAAATGTCCATGAATATTCAATAGTCTGAAGCTACAGTCCTTGGTTCATTTTTTTCTGTCTTTAAAGAAACTATCCACAAAAGCAAATGTTCTTTACAGTGATTTTTCCATAAAGCCCAGAAGGCTGAAGGTGAGCTCCTTAATGCTGAATTCTTTGGATCTGAAGCTCACGGAAAAGCTGACTATTATTTTATTTTCACATTTGGTCTTACTGCTTCAATGAGGCGGGGAAGTGCTGACTGTACCCCTCTCCACTTGCTGGACCAGGAAAGATACCTGGACATGGTTCCACATGGCAACACGCCCAAAATATGGTTGTGTGTATCAATGCTACGATGTGATTCAGTTTTCTACCTCTGTGGGAAAATCACACTTCAGGAATCCTTCAAGACTCCCAGAGAGTCTTTTTTTAACATTGATTGCTTACAAATAAATTTCCAGAGAAGAGACAATTTCACACGTCAGGACGTTAACTAGGACCGTAAAATGACTAATGTGTGGTAAGAATACGAGCCATTTTGGAAGGTGTAATAGGAGAAACATTGAGCCGTGTTGTGTTTTAGATTATGGGTTTTCTGATTTGTTTAAGACCACATGATGAAAAATGGCACATATCCCTAGTTGTATAGAGGAAGGAAAGGAAGACAAGAATGAAAATGTCAATCAAATGTAATAGCACCCTGGAAATTAAAAAAAGGAGGGGTCGGTCACAGCCAATTTTAAATTTTATATACAGAAGGTCATTTTTTACATTCCTCTGTTTAAACTTAAAATAAGAAAACACTAACATACTTGCAGATCCAACTCCAAAAAGTTGATTTGGGGGAAGTACTAATAAAAACTCAAAAGATTAATAAGAAAAAAAATAGAAAAAGTGCAGGCCCATGACAGTCAACATGATTTATATTATGCTGATCTTTTCCCTAAAAAAAATGTGCCCAACTGCTTTATTTAATAAGCCCACCTGTGCCAACTGACAGAAAGGACCTGATATTAGTGCTGAGACAGATCATCTCATGCTCGAGCAAGGGAATTACAGAGCGCAAGTTTTCATTCATTTACGTCTAGAACGAGCCCTTATTAATTACAGAGACCACCCCATCTACAATTTGTTTCTGTCCCAGTGATCGACTGTTTCATCAGAGACACCCAGACTCGTTTGCCGAGGACTCTTCCTGCAAGGTGCACGAGGGTCGCTGAGCTCAGGGGCTACATTTTACACCTAAGCCATCAAAGCGAGAAGGAAAAACGTTTTGAAAGTGAAGTCAAAACTTACATTTTTCAGTTTCCTACTGTAATCAAGGCTCCTATTGAAGGAAAAGGAAAAGAAAATCTGGTCAGAATGGCAGTTGCTTTGTGACCATCCCCTAAACACCTCTAAGATGTACGTGAAGGTAACAAATATGATGAAATCAGCAGAATGCAGTATTTTTTCTAAGGTCCATGATTAGTGGTTTCCGGTACTAAAGAAAATCATTTAGGGAACCAAATGTACAAGGACGAGATGGAATTAAATTTCCAAAGTGCACCATGAAAAGACGAATGCTTCGTAACATCTGGAAAATGAAGGATTCCATCTAAAACTGGGACGCTTGGTATTTGTGTCCTCGAAGCTCAACTGTTAAAGTAAAATTTGTGCTTTGGTTATAGACCACCATCAAATCAAAATGTTGCTACACCTCCAAAATCTTCATACAGCTAGTACTTTTAACAAAGGTCTAAAACCTTACTTCATTAAATAGACCTGAAAAGATACGTAGGAGAGGCAATGCTATCCAAATATTTGTTCTTGTCTGCTACAGATGTAAATTAGTATTGGGAATTAGCCACAAGCAGGAAGATGTGTGTGTTGTGTTCGAATAAACACATGCATTCTTAAAAATAGATAAATGCTTACTCTTAAGCTATAAATTAAAAAAGCTAGTTGGTAGTACTTTTGAAATATTCATACAGTGAATTATAAAAGTTTCTACAAAATTATTCCAAGGTTTCTTTAACATGTCAACAAATAAATGCTAAGAAAAACAAAACAAGCATTTCTTTATCCCTGGGAACTTCAGTTGGGATGGGGAGTGGAGGAAGGGAGAATGCAATTCTATTATGCACACCGGTCAAGAATTCTTTCAAGTATTTAGACCCCAGTTACTTCATTGCTGCATAATCTTTTTTTTTTTTTTTTTTTAAGATTTTACTTATTTCTTTGAGACAGAGAGAGAGCAGGAGGGAGACAGAGAGAGAATCAGAAGCAGACACCACGCTGAGCACAGAGCCCAACATGGGGCTCAACCCTATGACCGTGAGATCATGACCTGAGCTGAAACCAAGAGTTGGATGCTTAACTGACTGAGCCACCCAGGCACCCCCATTGCTGCATATTCTGACCCAAAGAACACACTAATGATTAGGTGCACAATTTTAAGTCAACTGAGATTTCAGGGAATAGAAAACAATGTAATATATACTAAGGAGATAAACCCATCAACAGGGACTTGAATTGAAGGAAACATTCGTCTAATTTGGATTTCATTAAGATAATATTTTCAAGTTTATCATTTTTAATAGAAAAAAAACCTTGGCATTATCTGCTTAGATATTTGCCAGGATTTTTTTAACTTACAAAAACCCCAGATGAAAAGGAAAAAAAAAATCTATGAAAGATTTGAAATTTTAATGAAAAATAAGAATAGGGAACATAAAACGTTTTCTGCATTGACAGTAAAACTTCATTGACTAAAATTGTGCCCCAGTTCTAAAAAAATCATGCTTGGCACATAGTAGGAGCTCACAGAATATTTGTTGAATGACTTCTACCTAACAACCAATTATGTGAAAATGCTTCCAAATTTTTCAAGAGACACATCCAGGAGCAATCCAAAGGCTTTCTTCATTTTCATCCAACTGCTTCAATTCCCTGGAATAATACTTGCTGTGTGACCTTCTGGATTATGCTCTCATTTCCCATCAAGGTCGTCTGGCATCCATTACAGGTAGAGTTCACAAAATTACACATGCAGCAATCATTTGCAGCTTTTCTTCTTTCTTTCTCCTTCCTTCTTCCTTCCTTCCTTCCTTCCTTCCTTCCTTCCTTCCTTCCTTCCTTCCTTCCTTCCTTCTTTCTTTCCTTCCTTCCTTCCTTCCCTCCCTCCCTCCTTCCTTCCTTTCTCTTTTTTAGCCTACTCAAGTTACTTCTCAAAAAAATAAAGTAAGAAAAATTACCTACAATAAAAGCTAAACTAAAGAGCATTTTTTGAAAAACAAGTTCAGGGAAGCATCCAAATTTGCTCTGTGGGATATACTCCTAGACTTTATGGCTTATACTATTAATTGGTGGGGTCAGTGGGGTGTTTTCTATCTCTGCGAATGTTCTGCTCAACCCTCAGAGGGTAAAGCAGAAGAATGTAGCAGTTCTACTTTAATCTACCGTGGCTATGCAATCTACATATGTTGCAAATGTCCCCCATCCCCCGTGCCAAACAAAACCAGCATCATTTACAGAAAAGTTGTGAAGCAGAGAGCTCATTCTGTGCCCCACCCTTCACTGAAACTAGAAATGATTTTCTAAGTACTGTAAATGAATTTATGGCATAACTTGGATGTAAAATTCTATGTTCTTCTAGATACTCATACCGTGAAATGAAAATTTTTCTCCGTAATTAATCCAGGTTCAGCCTCCTGCAATGTTTGTGGACTGTTCCTCCCACCACACTCCTTGCTCATTACCCTTTCTTTTTAAACATCAAGTGTGTTTCTCTTCCCCAGCCTTTCTACTTGATCTCCTCTGCCTTGAATGCTCTACAGGTCTTCACATGACTTCACATGACTGTTTCCTGCTTCCTCCCACTCATGTCTCTGCCCGCAGCCTTCAGCTGAAATGCCACCTCTTCAGAGAGGCTAGGCCTGACCACTTCTGGACTGGTCACTATATATATATTTTTTCCCCCAGTTTTACTGAGATATAATTGGCATATGACATTGTATAAGTTTAAAGAACACAACATGGTGATTTGATATACATATATTGTGATGGTCACTATCTTTCATGTCATCTTTTACTTCCTTCTTAGCACTTATCCCTCCCTGCAGTTATCTTTTTGATTGACTTATTTATTTCTTATTTCCTGACCCTGCGTGTAAATTACATGTGAACAGGGAGAGTTGGCTATCTTGCTCGTTCCAGTTGTCTGATGACTGGAAAATAACTGACACATAGTAGCTGCTCAGTAAATAGTTACCGAATGAATGAAATGAATGATAAAGTCATAGCAGAAGGTGATGGAAAAGCATTGCTTAAAGAAAATAATGCTCAAATAAAGGAAAAACTGAAAAGGGAAGAAAATGAGAAGGAGGAATGCAAAAGGGGAGAGAGATGGAAAGACAGGGTAAAGAAGGGAAGGGAAGCACAGGGAAGAAAAGGAGATGGAGAAAAGAAGCAGCTGAAAAGATAAAGAAAAATGACAGAGGGGAAAAGAAACAGGAGAAGGGGAAGATGGCACAGTTATGAAGACGTGACAGTGCCTGCGTGTCATTGGTCTAAGTGACTTTTCCTGTTTACATTGTTTTCTGTGCCTTTTTCTTTGGAAGTTGGTTGAACCATCTTCCCAGATCTGAGCCAGCTGGGCACTGAGTGGGTTTCAGCTAGCATCATGCCTATGAGGACATTCTGTCCAATTCCATCTTACAGTGGAAGACACAGAGCCCTACGGAAGGAAAGGAACTTGCTTAGGATTACACACCTAGGGAGTAGCAGATCGAGCACCAGACCCCTGACTTTCTGATGCCCAGTTTTTTGTATGTAAGCAATAAAGGTGATATAAATTCTCAATCTAAAAACCAAACTGTCTCAGAATTCTCCTGGTTTAGTGACATATGGATTTAGAGTAGCTCCAAAAAAAAAAAAGAAAAAGAAAAAGAAAAAAAAAAAGAAAATGCAGCTGCCAACACCATCAAAACAAACTTTCCTTTGCTATCCAAGCAATGTGTGTGTGAGTAATTGTTATGATGTCATATAGTTACTATTGTTTCTGGTCACTTGCCACTCAGGTGAAACTATAAATGTCAGATGAGTCAGAAACCATTTCCTAAAATGAACAATTTATAGAGGCTGGATTTAAGTGCAGTAATGTCCAGAGCACATGATGTCTAAAATGAGGTGGGGGTGCCTGGGCAGCTCAGTGGGTTAAGCATCTGACTTCAGCTCAAGTCATGATCTCAGGGTCTTGGGATCCTGTCTTGGGCTCCAAGCTCAGTGGGGAGTCTGCTCTTCCCTCTCACTCTGCCTCTCCCCCTGCTCATGCTTTCTCTCATAAATAAATAAATACCTTAAAATGAGGTTTATGGTGGTTTTCCCATATTCAAATACCTTAATTTGTATTCTATTTTAACACTTAAGTAAAATTTTTCCATGAGAAATATTAAAGAAAGGCACATTGACAACAGAGAAGTATGATTTTATATAATCAATTATGGCTGACTCTCCCTTATTACCAGTCATGAATCATAAAATCCAATATAAACTAACTTGATTTCATTTAGTAGTTTCCATTTTTCCCTCCAATAAATATTGACAAAGAGTATCAAATTAACAGCTCTGAATTTTGGCTTCTCTCCCTTTTCTGTGCCTCCGTGATAAAATGACCCAAAAGTCATCAAAAGAAGTGAGGCCAATCCACAGACCCTCTGTATGTAATTAAGCTTATTATTAAGGCATATTCATGCCAAATATTGTTTGACTGAAGTGGAAAATGTTTTGTATGCAATGCGTACAGTGGGCAGGACTTCTAAACTACAGGGAAGTAAGTCATCTACCATCTCATAAGGGTCTTTCTTCTCATTACCCTGGTCAGATATTCCTTTCCAGAGAAATACACTGCCTTTTCTCTTACTGGGCCATTCTCTCCCAAAAATTCTTTGGCCGGAAACATGCCTCAGTGAGGAGACACAATCAACAACAGTCAAATGGCCAATAATCCATCTTCAAAGAACCTGATCACCGACATATGAGAAAACAGTTACAAATGTAAATGAGGAAGCAATTTCTCCATAATCTATTGCCCTCTTTGCATAATAAACAGAGTTTGGATCTGTTCACCAAGTTTGTAGTCTTCCAAGAGCCTATTCAAATGCCCAACTAGGATGAATAAATGCTTTCTGTCTAACACACAGGGATTCTGTGGATATTTCTCTCTTGCCTGTCCCTCCAGTAAGTCTCATCTAACATGTTTCTCCTCTTTAACATTCTAACTCTCTACATGTGACTTTTGCATTTCAAAGAAATTGCGGTTGACCAGAATGAAAGCTATACATAGAGGGAAGGCCAATGTGTCTTGTTTTGAAAGCTTGATTTTTACCTTCACATTTTTATTAGACATGTCCAATACTCTGCCTCTTAGACCTTACAACATTATCACAAAGCTACAAATCAAACAATAAATAGGTTTCATTAAACATAAATCTTGTGTTACTTACTTGACTGTTACTCTGTTGGACGTATCCTGTAGGTCACTAGGGTCAAAAAGTTGAGATTCTCTAAGGCCAAGCTCTTTACAACCTCTCAAGAACAAGATGATATTGTCCTGAAAGGAAGAAAAGAAATCCAAGTCTATATTATGTTATGTTATCTTTATGAACCAGCCCCTCCTCTTTAATAGTCCAAATTATCAGAGGGATGTCAATCATTAAGACAGCAAGAGTCAGATCTAAATTTTGGCTTGTTGGATAATAAAATCATACTTTGTTAAGATATGCCAAGGTAAACAGGCACTTTCAATCTTCTAAACCCACAGCCATGTCAAATTCATTTTTTTCCCCTTTACCTTAACACATTTGTATAAAGCTGCAAGTAAAATATCATTGAAAAACAGAACATAGCATCTTCTGGGGAACCAGTACTCACAGTAGCCAGGTGTTCCCTAGAACTTCCAATTTTGTCCATGTCTTATTGCAAGAGTTTGGTTCAAAATTGATCTGTTTTTTTAAAAATCGGTTTTACGACCTAAATGTCATCAATGGGTTTTTCTTTTAAACTGACCTAAGATACATTCTTTATCAGCAGGTTTTGACTGATAATACCTCTTTGTAGACTATGAATTGAATTAAATGGGAAAAAATGTAGACTAGGAAAATGGGAAAATCTAGACTTAATAGTGACGGGGAAAAAGAGGAGAAGGAAAGCAAAAGACTTTTTCAGAGTGAACATTTTCTCTAGCAGGTACACATTTTCTTTGAACTGGCAGAATATCAGGCACAATCGACAGCTAAGGGTTCTGCCCTTCATCTGTTGGGAGTCAAGAACAAGCAGATGACTCTGGAAGGGATTGCAACTGTGGGTCACCCTTTTGGAACTCCAGGGTATTAGCAGCAGCTTTGGTTGCAAGTTCCTAATTGTCCTCTTTGTAGATTTCTGACAAGCTAACTGGTCCCACCAGTTAGAGAGAACTACGAGAGAGGAATAATAAAGGTTGGCTCCCGGGGCCAGACCAGTGTGAGTCCATCTGAAAACTCTAAGAAAGTTATTACAAAAATCTGAAATGATGGTGGTAGTTACTGAATCATATACTCACAAAAGTGCACTTCAGCAAAGCAAATGAGAGGCATAGTGTTTCCCAATCACTCAGTCTACAGGCAAGAGTCTAAGATGACCCTCAAGAACGCCGTTCCCTGGCGCATGCACCCTGCACGGTCGCCTCCCCCTAGAGTGCAAGTGGGACCTGTGACTGTGATGGAGCTCACTCTGTGATTACCTTACTAACCAGTTGGCTCTGAGTTAATCAAAAGGAAGATTATCTGATTGGGCCTGACATAATCAGGGGAGGATTTAAAAGAAAGTGAACAGAATTCCTGGTGGCCAAGAGTTCTATGGCTGCAAGGAGGTGAATTCTGTCAACAACCACATAAGCTCGGAAGAGGCTTGGAAGCTCAGACAGAACCTCAGCTCCACTGACACATTGATTCCAGCCCCGTGAGACTCTGAGCAAAGGTCATGCCATGTCCATACTTCTGATCTACAGAAACTAAGGTAAGAAATGGGTGTTGACTTAAGACCCTAAATTTACAGTAATTTTGTATGCAGCAACAAAAAATTAATATACCCAGGCGCAAAACAGTAAGAGCAATAGCAATAAATTGCTAACTTTTATACAGCCCTTTTATGCCAATATCCCCCCAAGAGCTTTATATATGCTAACTCATTTAACCCCGTACAACCTTAGTAGGTACTTAGTAGGCACTGACAGAACAGCATGTCCTACTATCATCCTCATTTATGGATGAGCAACTGGAGGCACAGAACAATCAGGCACCCTGCCAAGGTCACACAGCCAGCAGAGGATGGAGGTGCAAACACATGGCATATAAGACAAACTTAGGCATCAAATCTGAGGCTGCCACCAAAGGAAGACGATGCTACGGAGTCGGGGGCTGATCACAAGGGCCTAGACAGCCATGATGGCCATGACGGCCATGACGGCCTAGACGGCCATGGAAGGTAAGCTGTGGAAACCGAGAGGGGCTGTAATCTGAGAAGTGGTGCTCAGGTCTGCAGCTGAAGTAGACTGTTGGGGACAGGCGTAGGGGAGGGTAGAGGGTGTGAAGGACTTGAGAGGATTAAGACAAGAGGCAGGGAAACCCATGAGGAGATACCACAATCTCACTCCCCCTCTCCCCCCACAAAGGGGGCCCCTCCCAGAAGGTCTTCTCTCCCATGTTTTTCCTGGGTCCCTGGATTTTCTTCAGCAGTGACAGTGTGCCATCTTGCCTAAGACCCATGTCATTCACAAGACCTCTTGTAGAGTGACAAGGAGCTGGTCATAGTCTGAAGTTAGCCATACCCTGCCAGTCTCTCCTTCAATTACTTTGCATGTTTTAAAATTATCAAATGTCTCCTTGAGGTTTTTCTATCAACCCCCCAACCCCTATCTCCAGAGTTTTATTAGATGTTCCCGTGAGTCTCTTCTATGGCATGTGACTATCTTTCTGGTTGATCTGTGAGCTCTGGGGGTTTCCTGCCCGGAGGAAAACAAAGAATGGGTCCTGGTACTCTCTAGGAGTCATTTGAGATCACAATATAAGGACCAACCCGTGACCAGCACGGAGGCCCCTAAGAGGCACGTGACTGTGGCACCTCAGTTTCTTAAGAAAGGTGAGGAGGGGCTCTTCCCTTATGCATTCCCACAGGTGCCCTTGAGCGCCACGCTATATTCCTCACACAGACTGCAAACCCAACAGCGTCATGTTGCCAGATGGGCTGAACAATTTGGGCTGGAGATTTAAAGGACTGTAGGTCTCTTTCCAGCAACTTCCTTCCACCTAATGATGTTGGAGGGGAGCCAGACCCTGGCCAAGAGAAAACCAGAAGAAAAAGCTCCATGGCCAAGAGCTAACAGGGGTAGCAGCCGGACTGGGTAAAAATGACTGTGCCTTTAATTACATAAAATGCATCCTGCAAATTCCCATCTGCCTTGCTCTTCACATAAAGATTTTTCCACATTTACAATTCTAAGCAAAACTCACATCTTAGTGTGTTAGCCCCAGAAGCCAAGCCGTACAACGGAGAAGTAAAAGTCACTGCTTTACGACAATGACCATTTTATTAGCTCTCACTACCATAGCATTACAAACCCATTAAAAGTCAGGAAGGCCTTCAAAAAAAGTTTTTAAAGGACTCTTCAAAAAAGTCAATGTCATTAAAAAACAAAAACTGGACATTACAGAGACATGAGGACCAAATCTAATTTATGACCTCTGATTGGATCCTAGATACAAAAAGGAAAGTACGGCTATAAATGTCTAATTTAAATATGGACTATATGTTGGATGATGTTATTGAATGAATGTTAATTTGCTTAAGCAGGATGATGATGATATGGTCATTGTATAACAGAATACCTTCGTTTTTAAGGAAATATATACATTATTTAGGGACAATTTATCATAATGTCTACGACATAATTTCAAATGATCAGGAAAAAAATAAGGGTGTGTGCATATGAGAGAGAGAATGTTTACACATCACGGAGAAAGAAATAAAGCAAATATGGCAAAATATTAACAATTGGTGAATCTAAATTAGGGATTGGCAAACTTTTTCAGTAAAAGGCTAGGTAGTAAATATGGCTTTGTGGGCCTATAATGGTCTGTCAAAATGACTCAATTCTGTCACTGTAGCTAGACAACACATAAATGAATGAGAGCGTGTGTGTTCTGACACATTTTATTTACAAAGCAGGCCCTGGGCTGGATTTGGCCCACAGGCCCTACTCCAGGTGAATGATATGCAGGGATTCCCTGTCATTCTTTCAACTTCTCTGTACCTTTGAACATTTTCCAAAAGAAGTTTGAAGAGAAGGTTTTTAAACGTGTAGAAATGTGGGGTGCCTGGTGGCTCTGTCGGTTAAGCGGCCAGCTCTTGGTTTCAGCTCAGGTCTTCATTTCAGGGTCATGAGATTGAGCCCTGCGTCAGGCTCCCTGATCAGTACGGAGTTGGCTTGAGTTTCTCTCTCCTCCCTCCTGTCGCTCCCCCCCACTTGCACTCGTTCTAGCTCTCTCTATAATAAGTAATAGAATCTTTAAAGAAAAATTTGCAGAAGCATATTCAACTACGTGGCTTGGCAAGACGAACGTCATCAAACTCAAGGAGAAAATAATGGTTGCCTCAGGGATGATGACTGCAAGTCACCAAGGTAAATGCTCCCTTGCCACTGCCGGAAAGTTACCATCTCTGGCTAACTGGAACGTACTGTAACATGAGTCTCAATTCAACCCAGATGCTCGACATAAAGTTCCTAAAAGAGTCCATTTTGTGCTAGACTAATATCAATATATGTATTCACATGCTGCTTTTGTAACTACCATGTATTAGCTTCTCCTTATTCTTGGTTCAGTGGCTTCCCATTTCATTCATTTGTGGGCCTGCTCTGTGCATGAAAACACTCCCCAGGGCCCCAGGGTTAAGGCCTGAGCTTTCCACCCTCCCCCGGGGCCTCTTCTCTGAAAGAGGTCCTTGTACTTTGCCACCTTCTTTTCTTGCTTCAAAGAGAAGATGAAGGAAAGAAAGCCCAGGATGGTCTCACCTCCATAGAGTATAGCACTATCCCTGGAATATAGTAGGTACTCTCTAAATATTTAAAATAAATTAAGCACTGCATTCTAGGGACTTACGAGAGAAAAAAAAAAAAAAGAAAACAAAACAAAACAAAATTCCTTATCCTCACGGAGCTGACATTCTAGTAGACTTAACAACAAAAGTGTCTTATCTTCTGGATTAAAGTCCATGATACATTAAATAGCTGGATTTGCTCAAGACACCCCTAACAGAGGTCTACCTTCCAACTAGACAGTGGAAATGAGGGGCACCTGGGTGGCTCAGTCAGTTGAGCATCTGACTCTTGCTTTTGGCTCAGGTCAGAATCTCAGGGTCATGAGATTGAGCCCCACGATGGGCTCCATGCTGGGTGTGGAGCCTGCTTAAGATTCTCTCTCATTGCATGGTGCACTGGGTGTTATACGCAACTAATGAAGCATCAAACTTTACATCGGAATCTGGGGATGTACTGTATGGTGATTAACACAATATAATAAAATAAAATTAAAAGATTCTCTCTCTCCCTCTGCCTCTGCCCCTCCCCTGCACCATCCATCTCCCCCCCCACCCAAGCCTGGGCCTTAAAAAAAAAAAAAAAAGACAGTGGAAGTGAGAGAAGGACAAATATATCAAGGGACAGAGAAAAACAGCTTTGGAGTCCAAAGGTCTTCAGTTAGAGTTCCAGTCTCATTTATTAGCTTTGTGGCCTTGGGCATCGTCCCTAACCCTTCTGATCCTCAGAGTCTGAATCTGAAAGGTGGGGAATGCCATCAACCTTACAGAGACACCAGAATTACAGAAGATATACATTAAGAACACAGCCCAATGTCTGGAACCTTCTGGGTACTCATTATATGGAAGTTATTATTACATTCTTGTCAACTCGGGACAAGAAAAGTCTGTGGAAAGTGAAATGAGAAACAGTTGATCCATCCATGAAAAGCAGACACAGTGTTTATTTATAGCTTTTGCCAGGGACATGGGACATGGTTAAAAAAAAAGAAAGAAAGAAAGAAAAAAAAATTTAAAGATGTAGTTGCTGTTATTGTTGTTTAGTTACTGTTATTAACTGCCATCTTGTCACTTTTCTACAGGCTGCCTCAAATTTACTCACAAGCTATGAACCAAAGGTCCATTTGTAAGTTAGCTGCTCATTTGTAATTATCCCACGGAAATCCTCTTTGCACGGTGGTTCCCAGAACCGGAAATGCCTACTTGATCCAAAATGCACCTGAAGCCAAGTATTAATTCTACTATGAACCTACCTGCTGAGCAGAACCACATTTCGGTGGGAAAGAGCGTGTATGAGAAATGCCGAGCAACATCCCTCTTGGCTAAAGTAGGCCAAAGGATCCCAGAGGCTGTAGAAAAGGCTTCCTCAGCCCCAGGCGGTATCACGGGAGGGAGGAGGGGAGAAGGGCGGGTCAGCAATTCATATCAGTGTAGCGCCCGAGACGCACAGCAGCAGATCCTTTCTCCCTCTTGTCTTCAGATGGCAGGCCAGGACCTGCCGCTACCTTCCATTTCTCCAGCTGTCATTTCCAGCTGGAAAGGGACTTTTCTCTGTCCTCGATCCACTGTGGAACATGCAGCTTTCTGGCTCAGGGGGAAGGCTCCAGAATTTAATGGTTCTCTAGGGAAACCAGACAGGCTGTAAGAAGCTCCCTTCTCTGTCCAATCTCCTCGGCTTTCTTTCCTTTATAGCCAACAGGGGTAGGTCAACATGATCTTTCCTTTATAGCCCATAGGGGTAGGTCAACATGATGGTGGATTTGGAGTTCACAGAAAACGAAGGTAATGCTCATTTGTGTTTCAAATGCACCCAGACGCCTATACTGCAGGTTTTCAAAATGCCATATATACAAAGCATCCCTATAATTTTGTTTTGATAGATGAAAAGACCAGGTGGAAATGTAAACTGGAATTACATCTGCTGAATTTCTTATTTTAATACATTTTCTATAATGTATAGATATAATAAATATTTGCTTTAAAAATCTTAATAAGGATTAGGATATCTCAAAAAGATCTACGAGTGTATCAGAGAAGATCAGATCCTTTTGGAAAATCAATAACACTAATGTTACTTTTCTATTCTACCTGTAAGGCTTTTTTTTTTTTTAAACAAAAACATGATTTTTGTTAGGTTTTCTACATTTGAAGCAAACAAACTGCCTTTAGCAAAAAAGCAATTACAAAATTCAGAACTTAAGGAATATATTACCCAAAAATCTCCAGGAACTTACCCCACAATTAATAGAATTTGGGGATTTCCTGTACCTGCCGTGTGTTCACAGTTGCTCTCCCAGCCTGTATGGGTTCCAGCCAAGCTCCAGCAACTGGCAAGTACCCAGAACAATCAGCACTGGCCAGACTTTCAATGCATTTATATTTGCCGGGCGTGCTTAATGAGGATAGCAGGCTTTCCATCGGGAGGTGGCTTGTTCTGCCTGAGGGAGTTCTGGGGAAGCCTGACCCAGAAGCTGGCAGCTGGGTGGCTGCTTGAAGGAGCAGAAAACAATTTATAGATGGGAAATGAGCAGAAGCATGGCGGGTGGCAGGGAGTGAAGGAAAAGTTGGGGAGGAGAAGAAAGTCATGAGAGGGGAGCTGGAGGGGCATGTGAGAGCCCTGTGAAGGATCTGGACTGTTTTCTAGGCAGTGGGGAATCAAGGCCAGTGGATGAGAATGGAAGCAACCTGGGGATCCGACCTTTATTTAAAGAGACTGTGTCCGGTGGCAATGGGCGAGATCCACTGGGTGGAGGGGACGTGGTCTACTTAAGAGATTATTACAAGAGCTCAGGGAGAGACATGGAAAGCCTGAAGTCACCCAGAAGCAGCAAGAACAGAAAAGAGGAGACAGTTGTAAGCACCCCTGTTGGCTTGGCAGTTGAGTGGATTTGAGAGTAGAGAATGATAAGGAGGAGGGGGTTTGAAGTGATGCTGAGGTTTTGAGCCATTGAGACCATCTGAAGGAACAGAGTAGGGGGGATTTGTGAGAATCAGAAGTGATAAAATCTGGAAAATATATATTCAAAGAACCACAGCTCTTTGGGAGCTTATGTTTGGGTCTGGAGCTCCAAAGTGAAGCCTCAGGGGAACATGAAGGTTTGGAAATCACCAGGACATGCCCATTGAAGAAGGAGGGGAGAACATGATACTGCCCAGGAGAGTTCAGACAGAATAGCAGAAACGNGCCTCAGGGGAACATGAAGGTTTGGAAATCACCAGGACATGCCCATTGAAGAAGGAGGGGAGAACATGATACCGCCCAGGAGAGTTCAGACAGAATAGCAGAAACGAAACAGGACCATACAGAATACCAACATTTGATGGACCTTTCAAGGAGAAGGAGCCCGTTCTGACCGAGGAGAAGCAGATGAAAGCAGATGGAGAACCGGGCAAGATAGTCAGGGAAGCCCAATGAGAGCACTGTTCGGGGACCCCGTGTGTCCAGTGCCAAATGCTATAGCGCCACATCCAAAGTCCCCACGCTAACACTCACTGGCACATGTCCATGGCCAAGTTGCTCAACCGGTTCCTGCCTCAGTTTCCTCTTCTAAAAGCACAATGGCCTCCAAAGCCCGACAGAAGCTGCTCCCCACTACCTCTCTGACCTCGTCTCCACCACTCTCCCTCTCACTGCAGCCAGACACAACTCCGTGCTGGTCTTCAACCAGCCCTTCCATGGCCTCTGCACTGCTCTTTTCCTTACCTACATATTACCTAAAACAATCTCTGGTATATGATAAGCAAACATCCAATAAATATGCAGGGAATGAATGAACGACCATAAAAACGGGTATATGCATAATATCACAGGGCTCTTGTGTGGAGTTAAGTAAGAAAATATACATAAAGTGCTCAGAAGAGAACAACGTTTGGCAAATGAATGTTTTCCATGATGATACTTATTTCTATTAGAATGAAAACTGTTAAGTCATCAATGAATGGATTTTCTGATTAAAAGGACATTACTGACTTTTGGGAGAACTTCAGTGCAATGATGGGGTAAAAAAACGGACTGCAGAAAGTTAAGAAGTCAATGCAGAACCAAAACAATGGAGAAAACACACAGAGACACCTTTGGGAAGTTTGGCAGAGAAGAGATTATGAGATAAGTTATGACAGGTCAAAAGAAGGTTGGCTGATTATTTTTTTAGGCAAGCGGCACATCTGGAGAAACATGGCATCCTGCCTGACCCAGAGCTTCCTTGCCCCTCCCAGACCATCATCTTGGTCCTACCATTCTCAGGAGCAATCCTCATTTCATTTGAGGTTTGAGCCATCAGTTCTTCACCATAATGATCTTCTGTCCTACTCATTATTTCTGTCACAATCATGGGGGACTCTGGTGCCAACCTCCCCACTCAATAGAGTCAACATTTTAGGTGACTTTAAGTTCTTCATGGGCAGCCTGTTCCATAACCTGGCTTTACAGATCTTCGACTTCTTTGATTCCCATAGTTTTTACCTACACACTCCATTTCAGGATCATAATTGTCAGCTATACCTAGCCTGTGGAATTTGAAAAGCCAACATCCTGCTCTGGATTTAGCCCCTCTCCCTCTAGGCTTCTCGATCCTTTTCTCTCATAATGCCCGCTCTTTCATCTCCAGATGCTGCCCTTCTCTCTCAGTCCATTTCCCTCTTCCCTCGCTGCCTGGTTTCCTTCGTGATCCGGTCCAGACAGGTGAGACTACTCCACTGCTCCCTTTTCTGTATCTTCAACATCCCCACTTCTCTGTCTTCCTGTTAGGGAGCAAAGACTAGGAAAAGGAAATAGCGCAGATAGAACAGTTAGCCTTGGAGATGAGCCTGTCGGCCCATCAACCCAACCAGTTTTGGCCTCTACTTAAAGAGGGATCAGGTATGCCCACTCCTCATGTTTCTACGTGGAGGGACAACACTTCCGATCCCTCACGCTTCCTCCGCCTGATTGCATTGCTAGAAGAAATGGGGCAAGCTCAGCCCAGCCAGTTTGGATTTCCCCTCTGTGGAAGTCAGCCTGTCTGTAAGACATATGTGTCCTGTCTGTCTCTGCCATGTGGTAAGAGGCCCCTCTCCGTGGGGGAGGCCTGTGGCTGTCCAGCTGTGCCAGGAATGGGTGGATAAATTTGTTTAATTCAGGAGTGAGGATTAGCAAACCCTCTTGGCTGCAGCTCTAAACCCATGCTCTCCTATTTGTTTCATGAGAAATAAAGCTGATATTTTGGTCTCTATCTGCCTCCTGTGTTTATACCTCAGCTGGGAGGGGAAGAGGGGAGTATTATTTACTGATCACCCTAAATCCCTAATGATCTGTTCCTGGTGCTACTGGAAATAATGATGCTGTTATCGGGCCTGGAGCTGCTATAAATTTATAAGCTCCCACCTCACTGGGCCCCTTGGATCCACTTGGTAATCCTTCTGGGTGTCCCTGGTGAGCCCCTGTCCCAATCCTTGCTGAAATTTTTACACGCCCCCTCTGCTGTCTCAAATCTCTCTACCATGCCTTCATCTTTTCCTCCATCAACAGATAGATGTCATTAGCCCCCAAGAATTAAATCCCTTCACTCCACTGATCCCAGGCTCTGTATATAAAAGCTTTTTTAAAAAGGAATATAAAGTTGGGTATTGTAAGGCATTTGAAAACAATCTGTTAAAATTTTTTCAGCAATGGGGGCAAAATATAAGTCTCTGTTAGAGTAAAGATCCAACAGCCAGTGGTTATGCTATATTTTTGAAATTTATTCAAAGATATTTATTGCAAACTTATTGTACGAAAGGCAATGTAATATACTAGGTGCTTGGGCAGAAAGGGGTCATGGTTAGAGTTGGGACTCTAATTTGCAAATGACAAAACCCTGGATGGAAATAGACATATATTGGATTACAGAGCCCAATACCTCCCAGCCACGGGGGAGTAAGGGTGCAGCTGACCTTTGAAACAACTGGAAATCAGGGCCTTCTGTGTTTGGAAGCTGGAATTGCTTCATTTCTTGTCTGCTCATTCTGCATGTTAGCTTATTTGCTTTCATCGCAGACAGGTTTCCTCCACATGGATCCTTAGCTCCCAAGTTTCGTATATGAAGGGTTGTCATCCTCCCAAGAGGACTAATTCTCTTTTTCACTTGCAGTTCAAAAGAATCCCAGGAAAAGGAAAACCCTTATTGGCCTGCCTAGGGTAAGCTTCCCTCCTACGGTGACTAATGGGATGGGGTAAAAGAGACCAGGAATCATTTTAATCAATGGTAGGGGCAAGAGTAGGGGGCAGAAGAGTTTCCAAAAGAAGGAGAATGATTCCCTAGTAAGGGGACCCAGGTCAGACAAAGCTAGCAACACTGGCCACCTTCACAAGAGTGGACCAGGTGTGGATATTTCTCTCAACGTTCTTATGGAGTACAGAATTGCTAACTACCATTTTTTAGCATTCTTTTTTTTCTCTCTCTCTTTTTAAAAATTTTTTTATTATGTTATGTTAGTCACCAACATCCATTTTTTAGCATTCTAAATATAACTGATCAAATTTAGTTTTCCTTTAAAGATGTTCTTTTGAAAGAGCCTATATACACTAAGCTGTAATTCTGCCTCACTTCCCCAAACTTCACAGGCTTGATGCCAAAGACAGCCAACCACAGAATGAAGGGAGCGTAATTAATGGACTAACTCTGTTGGAAGAGCTTTCAAGCACAGTTCCTGGTCAATACAGTGACTGGAGCCTACCTCTTCTTCCCTCAGGACATTTAGGAAAATAGAGCGCCCAATCCCAACAGCTCCAGTGCCCTGATTCTCTCTCTCCTCCTGGATTCCAGACTCATGACTGTTCACATAGCAGCAGCTTCTTCTCTTCAGGACTTGACATTCAAGCCTACTAGAGGGTCAATACCATTGTACTATCGCAGGAGAACGGGGATTCCACCCTATCAGAAAAGTTGTCTAGATTCCAAGGCCTCTATTGCTCCAAAAAAATGACCAAACTATTCCCTAAACTACTCAGACTAACCCTAAAACACAGCATAAGTGTTATTGTTATATTGCCAGATTGTTTTCCGGCATCATTCACTCATTGCATTTGGGAATTTAATGAAAAATAGCTTTACATTATGTTAGAATAAAACTGCTGTAACTATCATACTTCAATAAACAATACTCATATATTTGACATGTAATATGTGACTTCTGCATTTCTCGGGGCAGTGATAGTCAAACTGGGGTCCATGGATGGCTGCAGGTTTAGACTGCTCACCCATGATGAGATAAATGCAGAACCGAAAATGAGTTTTTAGAAACTTTTATGACAATTTGGCAATCTAATCACATCCAAGCATGTGATGAATAGACACATCTCACTGAACAAGGTATACACTATTCTGGATGCTTATCCAACCTGCATATTATATGAACTGCGTAGTTAATGGTAGTCGAATCACATATCAGTCCAAACTGGATTAGAAGTCAAACAAAAAACAACCAAATGCAAATCAAAACCACAACGGGATGCCATCTGACACCCAGCAGAATGGCTATTTAAAAAAATACAAGGAAAATAACAAGTGTTGGCAAGGATGCAAAGAAACAGGAATCCTTGTGCCTTGCTGATGGGCATGTGAAATGGTATAGCTTCTGTGGAAGATAGTTTGGCAGTTCCTCAAAAAGTTAAACACCAAGTTCTGCTATGATCCAGCAATCTCCCTTCTAGGTATAAACCCAAAAAATTGGAAGGAGGGACTCAAAGAGATTCTTGTACATCAATGTTCATATTCACAGTATCCAAAAAGGTGGAAACAAGCCAAACCATCTGCCCATCAACAGAGGAATGGGTAAACAAAATGTGATATATACATATAATGGAATATTACTCAGCCTTAAAAAAGAAGGAAATTCTGACACATGCTGCAAGATGGATTGGATGTACCTTGAAGATATTGTGCTAAGTGAAATAAGTCAGATGCAAAAGGATAAATACGACCTGATCCCACTTGTACAAGGTACCTAGAACAGGAAAATTCACAGAGACAGAACATGTAATGGAGGTTACTAGGGGCTAGGGAGTCAGATGAATGGAGTTATTGTTTAATGGGTACAAGGTTTCAGTGTGGGATGATGAAAAAGTTCTAAAAATGGATAGTGATGATTGCAACATGGTTAATGTACTTCATGCCACTGAATTAGACACCTAAAAATGGTTCAAATGGTAAATTTTATGTTATGTATATTTTGCCACAATAAAAAAATGCACACACCCCTCCGCCCAACACCAAAACTTGTTCTTTATCACAATAGTTGCAAATCCCCGTCCTAGAGTATCCATGTCCTAGAGGGTCCTTCCTGGACCAAATAAAACCTGGGAAGCGCTGTTCGACCCTTGGAGTTCATAATGCTTAGGACTAACAGTTCTGAGAAATTCCCTCTACTCTGCATTTGAACTTGGCATTTCCTAAACTTACAGGACCTCAGGACCCTTTTCATCACCCAACCCACCTTGTGCTATAACAAAACATAAAGAAATGCTGAGCCCCCAAGAATAATTGAAACATGGTTTATACTTTGACGCTACACACAATTAAGACTGAACAGAGTCATCACACTTAGGTTGTGGCCCCTAACCTAAAACTGTCACCTTTGCTTCTACCCTCCAATCGGTTCCTACGCAGGCAATGCCAAGCTCCACAGCACGCCAGGCTAACAGAAGTCAAACCTCCAGAACCTGGGTCATCTCTGCCTCCCTCAAGCCTCACAATAAGGATACATTTGACATCTGTCTTTGTAGGGCTACAGGCGAAGCCAACGATTTACTAGTCTGAATGACCCCAGGAACAAAGTACTTCATGGTCCAGGTCAGACATGTGGAGGACATTAGAAAAAGAAACAGGCTTTTAGAAGGCAAATGAGTGTGCAAAGCAGGAGCCATATTGATAGATCCAAATACCATTACCCCTATCATATTTAGAGGTCACAACCTCTCTACTGAGAAGACAAAAAAGCAAGCAAGAAAGGAAATACCACAAAGTAAAACACCAAAATCAACCTTTGCACTCGTCGGCACATACCATGGCCTGAAGTAATTTTAGTATTTAAAATTTCTGGCTGGACAAAAGTTCACTTCAAATGTTCTGCTGATATTAAAACACATGTGAAAAGGAAGAAGAGGTATGCAGGGTAGGAATTCGAAGGAAAAAAAAGAAGAAAAGAAAAGAAAAGAAAATCTGGTGAAAACATCACTACCATTCTTTTTATTCTTTCAAGTTTATCAGGTTCTTAACCCAAGTCAGGGCCCCCTTAACTATTCCAATTTTTTTTTGTATTTAATTCAAAAAAGGTGTGGAGGAAAGATTATCTTCAAATAACTCTAGATTCTCGACTTTGTAATCATGCACAAGTGGAAACCACATTTCATCTTCAAGAAACATTAAAAAAAAGTATATTCAAAATAATAAATTTTCCATGGATACTGGCTTCCTCTTTCCAAGTTAGTGTTTGGCCTAATTTATACAATAAATCTAATGGGCAAGTTATCTCTCACAAATAGCACCTAGCACATTCTTGGCATCTGAAAAGAGTTAACATGTTGCATATGCTGTTCATGTTCACAAAACAAGATATCTGAGAAAAAAAATCACCAGAGCACCAGAGCAGGGTGGGGGAGGGTGAGCATAGGAATGTAGGGCCACCAATGTGGCTGCAAAGGATTCTCTCCCCCTACACCCGGAGTTTTAAAGCTGCATCCAGGGGGCTGGAACCAAAGGATGAAAAGTACCAAGGCCCTGTAAGATGTTTGGGACTTTGCAATTTCCAACACATTGAATTCTAGCAACCCAGCCCCCATGATGCCTACCTTAACAGATGTGGAAAAGACGGTGTTTAAAATAAGTTCAGTTGAGTTATTGTTAAACGGTACAGAATTCCGGTCTGGAATACTGACAAAGTTCTGAAGATGAATGGTAAAGACACAACAGTGCGCATGTACTTCATGCTACTGAATGAATTGTACACTTAAAAATGGTTAAAATGGTAAATTTTATGTTACGTATATATTAGCACAAGAACAAAAAGGTAAGTTCAGTGACTTCCCAAGGTTACACGGTGTATCCATGCCAAAGCTAAGAGGTTTGCCAGTCTGACCCCAAAGCCCGTAGTCTTCCCCTGCATCTTTCAAAAATAATGATAAAGATGGCAATAATAATAAATATCATCACCTCATCCTCACGTCATCCTTATCCTCCTCCTCATCTTCTTTTAAAAAAAATATTTTATTCATTTTTATTGTGAGAGAGAGAGAGTGTGGGGGGGCGGTGAGGCAGAGGGAGAGGGAGAGAGAATCTCAAGCGGATTCCAGGCTGAGCATGGAGCCTGACACAGAGCTCAATCCCACAACTGTGAGATCACGACCTGAGCCGAAATCAAGAGCTGCTCACTCAACCAACTGAGCCACCCAGGCGCCCCTCATCATCTACTCTTGAGTGTGTATTTTGTGCCAGATGCTATTCTAAGCAATTCATGCATATTTATATACTAAATGCTCACTACAACCCTACAAGGTAGATATTATTGTCACCCCTATCTTCCAGATGAGAAAGTGAAGTACGGAGAGGTAATGTTGCTTCCTCGATGGGACACAGTTAATCAAATCCAGGCAGTCTGATCCCAGATCCCCTACTCTTCACCACATCACTGCACTGCCTCTTGGCATATAAATTTATGTACACAGCACATAAAGACACAAACCTCATTAGTCTCAAGATTATTCACAACCAAAAATGTCGATAGGTCATAAATAATGTTTAGATGAGTTGATAAATGTTAGTTCACACGTAGTCTCTGAGGAAGATATTCTAAAGATGGTTTAAACACTGCCTTCTAGAAGGTCTTCCATGTGGCTCTGGGCCATGCTCCCTTGGCACTGCCTGAACCACACAGGTAGTAACATGCACCCAGCTCTGTGTTCTGGATAGAGTCCATGGCTTATTTTCCCATTGTATCATGAGTTCTCGTGTGTGAATTCAGGCTCATATGTGTACCCACTATTTCAGGATTCGCACTGTGGTTAGTATATATCTTCACTAAGTTTGTCTTAGTTCACCTGGAATAGTTAAAAAAAAATATTACTATGATCTGTTCTTTAAAGGTTAGCTCTGTAACCATCCAGTTCTTGAGTTTTTTTCAATGGTAATTCTACCTTTCCAGTCTCTTCTATGGTAATTCAGTATCTTCAGGGTTTTGACTGCTCCTGGGGACAAATCTGAACATTCATGTTTTGCTAAGAAATCATCCTTTTCTATTGGTTTTCAATCCCTTTACCCCAGGTTTGCTTATACAAGTCTCAAAATGATTTTAATTTTTCTTCTATCTCCTGCTTTGCCATTTCTTTTCTTTCTTTCTTTTTTTTTTTTTTTAAATCTTTCTTTTGGATTCTCTTGCTATCATGTTTTAGCCTTAACTGGGCTTGCAAGGGGTTTATCTATTTTATTGGTCTTTCCAAAGGACCAGTTTTGGGATTTATTTATCCATCACTCTATCCCTCCATTTTTTCTTTTAATTTTAATGCCAGCATAGTTAACATATAGTGTTATAGTAGTTTCAGATGTATCATATATCTATCCCTTTAACTAATTAATTTTTAAAATTCTTTTTTTGAAAATTTTATTTTTAAGTAATCTCTACACCCAATATGGGGTTGGAACTCATGACCCTGAGATCAAGAGTCGCATGCTCTTCTGACTGAGCCAGCCAGGTGCCCCCAACCCTTTCATTTAAACTTTTATCTATTAATTATCTTACTATTTTTTATGTTTATTTTGTTTCTCTTTATCTCCTGAGTAATATGTTGCTCTGTTTTCTCTTTGTTCTTTAACAAAGAATAAGACATTGCCTCTGAGTACAGCTTTCACTACACTTAGAAGTCCTAATAACAAAATGTTCCTTCTTCACTTCTTCCCCAATAACTTTTACTACTTCTTTGATTTCCTTTTTGATTCCAGGGTTATCAATGAGAGAGTTTCAGAATTTGCAAGTGGATAAGGTTTTTTAAATTGCCTTCTTGCCTCTTCTTTCTATTCTCATAGCATCATAACCAGGGAGTGTGCCTGGTTAAGTCTCTCTCCTGTCCTTGAGTACTGGAAGGTGTTCTTTGTGGGTAAGTGCATGATATGGGGGAAGGGTGACAGTGTTGAATGATCTGGAACACTGACCTATTTTTATCAACCGACTATGATCTTTGCAAAAGTGACGTGAAATCAGCTCACTTAACAATGGTTCAACAGGACACCTACTATGATATCATGAGAAAAAGCATGAGATTTGGGATTTAAAACGCCTGTCTCTTTCCCTTGCAGGCCTGGGTCTCAGTTACCTGATCTATAAAATGTAAATCACACTTACTGGCCTCACAATGTTACCAGTGAGAAAAGTAAATAAGCCTGGTGTGCTCTCTCTATGCAGTGCCTTCCTGAAAGTTCCAGGGAGCCATCGAAATACTGTGCTTGAGAAGCAGCTCTCCACAGCCCTGAAAGGCATCAGAAAAGCCTCCAAACGGACACTGCATCTTGTCGGGTGCCTGGCACCACACAGTGTGGAGAAACGGACACACCATTGCATGCATGTTACACACACACCTTACATGTTACACATGCCCCAGAGGATTCTAGAAAAAGGCAGTCGTCCCAGACCAAGTGTCTTTGAAGCAGTTTAAGTGTTTAAATTCCCTTAAAACACTGTGTAAGTGTGCGGAAGCAGGGGCGGGGGGTGGGGGGGCATGGAGATGGAGACTTAAGGCAATTTTGCTGTAGAGAGTATTTTTGAAACTAAAGACTGATTGAGAAGGACATCAAAAGAGTTTGCTTTGTTTGATGTTTGGACATATACACATGATGCAGATAACTGCTGGATTAATGATGACGGTCTGCACGCCAGATGGACGGCGACTGTGTCGAGACATCTGACTCAGCACTGTTTGAAAAGCAGATTAAGGTAAAACCATTCTAACACAGATGACTCCCCCACCCCATGGTTTAAGGGTATGCAAAGCTCAAATCATTCGACAAACTACAATGAACTTTTAAGACCTCTTCTTCCTGGGTCAGTACCACCGTGGAAGAATCAGAAGGGGTATGATATCATTGCCGGGCCAGTTTCTGTGACTGGATAAGACTCTTCTAGGACAGGCAATAGGATGGGCTGAATAGCCCTGATGCTGAGAGGTACAGTCAGGCACAACACAGCAGCTGGCCTGTAGATTTACGTAATCATGTTAGATTTGATATTTGTAAAAGCTTTTAATCTGAGTATTTGGATAATCAAAAAAAAAAAGAGAGAGAGAGAGAAAGAAAACACACACACACACACACACACACACACAATCTCATCTCATCCTCCCAGAACATTCTTTCAAGGCATTTGTCCTACTAGAAATTTGCTTATTTTTCTTTTGCTAGCTTTTATTCATAAGAAATACAAACGGCCAATAAATATGTGGGGGAAATGTTAACCTAGCGCCCAAAATTCAATGCACATGATAGCAACAGCATAAAAACAGTTTTACTATCAGACTGGCCAAGATGAGTATAGATGCTGAGCTCCAGTGTTGGGGAAGGTATGGAGAAGTTGGCAGTCTCGCTATTGAGCTAGCGAGAACGTAAGCTGGTTCTACGCTACCTTTCATGGGGTGATTTAGAAATAAGTGCCAACTTGTGTGGAGCACTGGGTGATGTATGGAAGTGGTGAATCACTAAATTCTACAGCTGAAACTAATATTACACTGCATGTTAACTAACTGGAATTTAAATAAAAACTTGGAAAGAAAAAAAAAGAAGTGCCAAAAGCCTTAGGACTTTACATTCCTTGGCTTTGGAAATTTCCCTTTTAAGAATATGCTCTAAAGACATAAATATGAATCGTTTACAAAGATTTTTGTAAAAAAGTGTGCACTGCAATATTGTTTAAAATGAAAAAATGAAAACAACATAAATGTTCAATGACAGGGGATTACTGAAATAGAATTGTACTTATATTGGAAACGATTGTGATATACGCTTCTGTTGGTGTATACTTACGTTAGGTATTAAAATGCTTGAAGAATCTAGGCAGTTTAATCCTGAAGTCCAGATTCTACAGATACTGCTCAGAATAAGCATTATTAGCAGTAGTGTAATTTTTAAGTGATCTTTACTATGTAGATAAATAACTTTTCCTCTTTCTAAAATTCTTTTGAGTGTTTGAAGAGGTGGCTTATTCACATGGTTAAAAGAACACACAAAATCCTTCTGTCTTGCAGTCTCCCAGATCCCATTCCCAAGGCAACAGGTATTTCCAGTTTCTCGCCTATTTCTCCAGAAGTATTTTGTGTGTATACAAATCTATTTACATATATTCTACAACCTCTCCCACCTTTTAAAAGAATCCAATGTAGGTACATTTTTTTTTTTTTAATTATCATACTGGTCAATAGATAAAGAGTTTCATCATTCTTTTTTTTTTTTTCACTATATGGTATTCTATGGTGTGAGTGGACCAAAGTTAGGGTAAAAATAATTTATCGCCCACGTCAAGACACTTTTGAAAGGGATGCTAGTCCTAATTATAGTGAAATAATAATGCAAAAGCCAGCACTGTCTCAGACAAACCTGGACGTATGGTCATCCTATCCATTAATGACCACAACTTATTAACCAGTTCCCTTTTGATGGAACTTAGGTTATTTCTAATGATTCGCTAGAGCAAAAATGCTGCAATAAAAACCTGATATATGTGTCATTTCACACAAGTGGGAGTACATCTGCAGGACAGAAGACTTAGAAGTGAAATCGCTTAGTGAAAAAATACTGGCATGATTTTTATTTGATAGATATTTCCGGGTTGTTGTCCAAAAAGGTTGTAAATGTTTTCATTTTTTTCCTGAAGTACTACTTTATAATAAGATGAAACAATAAATTAACTTTTAAAATGAACTAATATAAAAAATGTAGATTTAGCAAGTTGAAAGCATTCTTTTTTTTTTTTAAAGATTTTATTTATTCATTTGACAGAGATAGAGACAGCCAGCGAGAGAGGGAACACAAGCAGGGGGAGTGGGAGAGGAAGAAGCAGGCTCCTAGCGGAGGAGCCTGATGTGGGGCTCGATCCCAGAATGCCGGGATTACACCCTGAGCCGAAGGCAGACGCTTAACGACTGAGCCACCCAGGCGCCCCAGTTGAAAGCATTCTTAATCATAAACACATATAAAAACCCAAGACTGGAAATACTTAAAATCGAGCATATTGAGACTACGTAGAAGTTTCAAAAACAAACTAACCCCACAAGAAACGGTGCCGATGAATAGATGATGCACTTACAGGGTGAACTGGTGTCACTGGGCACCTCCCACCCTCCTCTGATTGTGTACCTTACACATTCTTCTTTTTGCCCATCTAGGCAAGTTACTTTCCATCTGAAGTCAATAAGGGACAACAAATGGCTGACAGAGCCCCTTTTTCCTCTCAGAGGACAAACGGTTCCAAAAAGGCAGCTCTACTACTTTGGGGCAGCTGTTATAATACCCACAGTATCTGTCACGGCCGCTGGACCTGAAACCCTGAAGTGGTAGGGAAATCTCTGGGGAGGACCAACGGGCTGGGAGTGTCCGCTAAGATTGTGCTGTCTCGACACCACAAGAGACTAATACCCACTACATCCAGGGCAGACGCCTCCTTGCTTCACGGATAGAAGCTCTGGGAGAAAAGCTGCAGATTCTTTCACTTATTAAATGAAATCCGCACCTGCCAAAATATGTTTTAATCATCTCATCTATTCAGGCCTTAACTTTAAACATCTTCCTACCATTCACAAGACATTCCCAACATGAGCTTTCGATCTCTCACATAAATTTGTATGCCAAGAAGTTACAAGACCAAGCACAGAGTGTTCTCAAATGTATGAGGGAGGATTTCTATGAAGGCTTTTGTAAGAATTTCATACCCACATGATGAAACAGCATTTGAAAATTATTTCCAAAAGACTACATGCCAAAATGAATACAATTTTTACATTTTGACCTTGGATTGAGTATGCGAAACCATGGCACAAGGCTGGCACCTAATAAATGCTTCCTGAATGATTGCACTTGAGGTGAGACAGACATTTACCTATTCAAACCACACCTGATGACATACTACAGAGTTGGCAGGCAAAACTGTATTCTCAATCACAATTCCTTCAAAAATCAAGATGTTAAGGAAGTGTTAATCTTGTCACGATCTTCACACTTAAAGCATAACAACAGCCACCAGTCATGGAATAATTACATTAGTCTTCTCCGGATGGACTTGTAGACTGTTTCCAATCTTCTGCTACCTCATACTAGGCTACAATAAACGGTGTGTGTGTGTGTGTGTGTGTGTGTCTGTGTGTCTGTGTGTCTGTGTGTGTGTCTGTGTCTGTGAGAGAGAGACAGAGAGAGAGAGATTTCACACAAGTGGCAGTGCACCTAGCCGATAAAAAACCTTAGAAGTAAAATTGCGTCAAGTATTTCAAAGATATTATTCTTTTTATTCTCACAGGAGTCCTACAAGGTGAGCTCCGTTGCTCCTCATACAGACAAGAAAATTAAAACTAAGGCTGAGTGGTAAAATGATTTCTCCTCCGTCACAGGGCCAGCAAGTGGTAGAGTGGAAGTTCTCACCCAATCCTAGATGCCCTGCCCATTCTACTCCCTTATAGTCTCATAAACGTTTTCCCATAAAGTCCCAAACAAATAGCATCATAGAGGACTCGGCCACACTTGAAGTCTGGAAAGCTTAAATTCAACGAATTAAAACAACGGCAGTAGTGATGGTTAAACAGATAGGTTTGTGAAATGTACTAGTCTCCAAAGATGGGTCTGGATTCTACGATATGAAGACATTCTCATGGAAATAGTGACATTTGGGCTGGTCCTCCCACACACGCTAAATGCATTGTGCCTTTTTAAAATATCCACTCGGTGACCCTTGCCAGATCCCACCTGTACTGTACATAAGATCTGCCTGGAATAAAGCTAGTTCGATCAAACTTCTTGTAATTCCTGCCTCCTGGGTTTGCTTTATAAAAAAGAGGTCTGTATGTTCAACTTGGCACAAATTCCCTCACTGATGGCATATAAGAGAGATTTGTCTTTATTTTTTTTAAAGATTTTATTTATTTATTTGACAGAGAAAGCACACAAGCAGGGGGAGCAGCAGGCCTAGGGAGAAGGAGAAGCAGGCCTCCCCGCCCCCCGCTGAGCAGGGAGCCCCATGCAGGGCTCGATGCAGGACTCCATGGGGGACTCCATGTGGGACTTGATCCCAGGACCCTGAGATCATGACCTGAGCAGAAGGCATATGTTTAACTGACTGAGCCATCCAGGTGCCCTGAGAGATTTGTCTTTATATATCATACAAGGGAGCCTACAGCAAAGGTTCAGGGCTCAAAATTTTTAAAATAGGTCTTACAGCTGATGATCGAATAGCCATTAGCCTTTGTAATGAAGTATCCTGCCTCAGGTGTTCATAACATTTTACATATGCAAAGTGTGTATTATAACCTTCTCAAGGGGGGGTTGACAGTAGGTCTCAAACACTTTAAAGATACGGGTTTCCTTTGTTCCAGCAATTAGATGGCAGGAATTTGTTCTAAAAAAAATGGTCAGAGAAATAAAGGGAAGATTTATGTACACTAACGTTCATCACAAGCTTACTTATAATAACTTAAAAATGGAAATAACCCAAATGTGCAACAAAAAGAATACACTTAAATAATTTATTCAATGTCCACGTGGAAAAAATTATACAGCCATTGAAATGGTGTTTTCAAAGAAAACAATACAGAAAAATCCTCCTCATCAAGGACAAGGGACAATGAAAGACAGAAAACGGAAATGCAGTAGAACCTCAGCCACGTCACTTGTATACATACGCACACACAGAGGAAGAAACGAGAAGACTGAAACCCAGAATGCTAAGGATCTGAGGGGACCATTATGCATAATTTTATTTTCCCTTCCATACAGCTTTAATTTTTATGTTTATACCTAAAGTGTAGATGTTATGATTATATATTACAGTTAAAGCCCCAAAAAGATGACTAATAGGATTTTTTTTAAAAAGATTTTTAAAAATTGGTTGTTGATGCTGTTGACTTTCTCAGCCATGAGCTATCTCCAGTTACAGCCAAGTCAGTCAGGCAGGACTATTTCTCTTTGCCTTCTGCAGTCTGACCAATTCATTGCTCATAGGCATTATCACTGGTGTAGAAAGAGGGAGTGAGATAGTGAAACTCGAAGCCATCATTTTCGGTAGGACAGACTGATTGCCATACATTTGTTTGGAGAAGATATGGAAGACCAAACTGACGAAAGTTACTTAGAGATTTCCTTTATCAATATAACCCCCTGGCTGTAGAAATTATTCCACTATTGCAGACAACCATATCTTGGTCTGAGGCAGTAAAAACCTCTTAAACTAAGACTTTCCATGACGTCAATGAATGGCAAGAGCCTCTATGAAGTGCCTGCCTCCTCCTATGTGAATGCTTTCATCTCTCTCTTCCTTCAATCTCTTGATGCCTTAGAACTGGAAAGTCCTTAACCAACCAAAGATTTACTAACTAGGTCCTTCCCGACTTTTAAGCCAAATTTCTATTTAACTGTCAGGATACTGAAATTGAAACCCAAAATCCATGTGCCAATATTCTGGTTATCCACTTTCAGAAATTCTAATTCCAGTTCATTTTGGTCTGACCTTGTATTCTTCCTTTCTGTGTTCTCTCTTCCTTGTTTATGAAAGAATCTGTTTCATATTGTTTTCCTTAACCATGCTCATTTAAAATTTGCTACTAAGAGCCTTGGTTTCTTTTGCCAGAATGTCTTCTCTCATGGACCTTTTAAAATTTATTTCCCTGCCAAATTCCTTCTCACTCAAACTCCACTCTCAATTTTCCTCCAGGAATTCAGATGTCTCTTATTTCCTTTCTCTAAGTAAACAACTAGGACTGTGTAAGTTACGGAATATGCATTCTTAGGCATTGAGATGGGGTGTATAAGCAATTCTAACAGTAATCTACCTAAATCCAGTGTGTCTAATTTTCTGTGGTTCTAAATCCCCAAACTGTAAGCATCTCTATATTATTTATAATAATTTGAGTGGAGCATTTGCAAGATCACTTTTGATGAATCTGAGATAATGTTGCTAATTACATTTGCAGATGTAACTTCCTTTGGAAAAGTTTGACAGGGGTGAATTCAGTTCAGCAGCTGAAGTTTCTCTCTTTCTCTCATGGTCAGAGTTCACACACACTCTTTCCACATGCTTCTGCCCTATCAACAAACCAACCAATCAATATTTCTGGGAACTGTCCCTCTCATCTTTCATTCATGCTTATCTAGAAGTCATTACACAGATGAAAATATTACCAGTCTTGGTTCTATTACTAGTTTACTATGAAGGCAAGGAAGTATAAAACACCCAAGATAGGAGTTTTAGGCTCCTGTAAATACCTACTTGGGGTAGGGGTGGATTTTTGCAGCGATAATGGTGTTTCAGCGTCCCTGACATCAAACCACCAAGGAACCATCTGTATCACCTTCCTGTTAGGCCACTCTGGAGACCCACCGCAACTCTTGTCATTACCTATAGTGATACCTTGGAAAATCCAGTGCCCTGTTCCATTGGACACGTCACCCATCCAGCTCTCTCTCACCCTCAAAATGCATTAGTTCTTGGACCTCATGACAAACTTCGAACCCCTTGATCACTCAACAGAACATGTTGGCACTACTATAAATTCCTGATTTCTAAACTCGGCTGAGTCCTCACTGAGAGCACTTTTCCATTTCCCTCAGCAACAAATCCAACCCCCCACTTCTTTCTTTGTGTGTTTTGTACAACACTGTCCCCATTTATTCTCAGGCATCCTTGTCTGTTGCTGCACTGAGAAAGTTGAAGCCCTCAAGAGGACATTGTCAACACTCCATTCCTTATTTATACACCCCATGTTCACCTCTTTCCCCCTGGGATAAGGATAGAAGACGTCTCTCCTTCTTTGTCAAGGTCATTCCTTCCTATGTTCTAACACCTCATTTGATCTAGTTTACCCTCTCTCCTCTCTCTTTTTTTTCCTTTTCCTCACCAGTCTTCTCTTTGTCCTATAAACAAGATAAAACAGTTCCTACCCTATAGAAAATCCTCCACAGACTTTTTCTCCATCAGACTAACACCCATTCTCTCTGCTTCCCTCTGAGCTCTCATTCCCATATGTGTTGTTGCCAGTAACAGCCTTTATTTCTCTCCTCCCTTTTGAGCCCCTGACAAGTTGGTTTCAGTTCTTACCATCTGGTACAAATGTTCTTAAGGTCAACAATCATGCCAGTCCAAGGGAGACTTTTCAATTCTTACACTGGGCTAACTCTCTGCCTGTGTTTGACAGAGTTCATTAACTTTTTCTTCCTTGAGACATTCTCCCTCCTGTTGATGCAATAATGTTCCACTTTCTAATATTTCTCTGCCCCCTTTTCTCAATCTTCTTCCTGAGTCCCTCTTTCTCCCTATTCTGTAACTGATTGTTTCCCCCTACTCTTACCCCATGGCTGATTTCTCTTCTCAGTCTATTCTTAGGCCATGCCATTCATCCCTGTGGTTTTAACCTCTGCCAAAACATTTATGATTCTTGAATCCTTCAAGACTTCACAGAACTACCTACAGGACATCTTTTATGCTACACAATGTCCCAAGAATGGTCACTGTTACAGAAGGTGCTGAATGACAATTTCTTCCTTTCCTTGGTGCGTAGGTCCAAAACCGTGATTCATTCTGTCTACAAAATTAATGCCTCTGCCTAAGTATAAGTATGCAAACAGAAATTAATACAGCTTTATATCTGCTCCATTACAACATCGAGGCATACCATATCACCTAAGAAAAAGAGGACTGAATGGAACAAAAGCAAGGCTTAAACTTCAGATGTAACAGCTCTTGTTAAAACCATAGAACGTCCACAGTGATTGAGCAGAGGTGAGGTCACAAGTTTTCATCATTTACTTAAACCCCTTGGGAGACCAAGTTTTTTTCAGAATTACAACCAGAATGCTTCAGGTAAGAGCTTTCCTTTAGGACTACTGGTTAAATCACAAAATGGCTACAGAATTCTAAGGCCAGGCAGGCTTACCATTCTCGTGTTCAAGCTGATAGAGCATATCTCATGTTTTCTGGGCGTCCCAGCGTATGTGGTCAAAGGTCCTGCAGCATGTTGCCGAGACCCACCATGATACCCATACCTAATATCACACATGGGGACCTGACACCACAGCACCATTCTGCAAACAGATGGTTAACACTGTGCTACCCTCAGCTGTCCGCTCAACCACAATGCTATGATGGCTGTCTATTTTCTCCTTCCCTCATTGAAGCAAAATTCAACCGTAATAGCAAAAGAAATGCTACGTAGATTAAATAGTGTAGGGACTTTGATGCATAAACTTTTTCCTGATGATGAGGAAATCAATGGGTTCTTTTTCAATGGTGAATTTGATGAACAGCCAGAAGTGGGAATTTGCTTTTAGTGGCTTTTTGGAGCCCTTACTCTGTACCATGATCTTTGAAAATGTCCCCAGTATTGAATATGGCTCTGGACTTTACCACGCTGACAAGCCATCCCAAGTAATCTGCATATGTATGATATGTTAATTATACTACTTGGTAAGCACAATGCACTGTAGTTCATGTGTTCAGGTTTTTAAAAAGTCCTTGATTTTGGAGCACCTGGGTGGCTCAGCTGGTTAAGCATCTGCCTTCAGCTCAGGTTATGACCCCAGGGTCCTGGGATTGAGTCCCGCATTAAGCCCGCATCGGGCTCTCTGCTCAGTGGGGAGCCTGCTTCTCCTTCTCCCTCTGCCTGCTGTTCCCCCTGGCTTGTGCTCTCTCTTTCTCTCAAATAAATAAATAAAATCTTAAAAAAAAAAAGTCTTAGATTTCAGCTGTGTCTTATTTTATAATTTCTCATTGAGGGCAGGCCCTTTAATTCCTTTGCAGGTTTCCAGGTAGATGGGGCTCTGTTACAGTAAGGCTCCTGAGCATTTTTCTGCCACCCTGCTCATGAGTTACCCAAGTGCCGAGAAAAGGAGCAGAGACAGCATTTTTAGCCAAGTCTCTTCCTGCAGCTGCTGGCGAGAAGCACACTTTCCTCCTCCACGCTGTAGGTTGTGTGAGCACAGCTCCGGCAGGGGAGGCAGGCCTGCTTCATGGGTTCTCTGTGGGGCTGGCTGGGTGCGTCTAGCTTAGCCGGAGCTGAAACAGTCGCAAGCACACTTGCCAGGCCAAAGTCGCGGTCTTCGACCTACTTCTTGTCAGTAAGAGAGTGACCGTTTTGATCTTTATCGGTCGAACTTCTACCTCACTCAAGTGGGGCAACAAGTGATACTATTACGAGGGTGAGAAACAAAGCCAATTATTAAACAACATCTATGCTGGTTTGGGTTCAGATATTAACAGAGTCGATTCTTCTCTATTTCCCCTAGTGGAGAATTCCTTTTTTAGCACACTGTGAAGAAGCACAACATCATTTTCTTAGTTACTTAGAACATTTCTCTATGACATTCCATGTGTATTTTCATTACACCAATATCTGCCAGGTCAACAGGATGAAAAACTGAAAATATGAACACGAAGAGACCCAAAGAGAAGACAAATTTAGTGAGATTGCCAATGAGCCAAGACAGGCAGGGTAACCTGAATAGAAAGTCAATAACATGTCTCAAAGACCTAGAATTTGGGAAAATACTTTTGAATGTTTGTTCTTGAAATCAATTTCAGAGTCAAGCATTGCCTTTCAACATTTCCTTACTATTCATAGGAAATGCCAACACTTAGACTTGTAGCCTGGTCCTATTTTATGACAAAGAAGACAATTTATATTTGATTATATCCTAGATCATCCATAGACATTTCATCAATGTTTGGGCTCATTTTACCAACATCATATTTTTCTTACTCAGTCTTTCTGAAGGAAAGCCAGAAGAAATAATCCATTTTAGAGTATTTTTCTAACATTGGTGTTTGGAGATATTTAGGTCCAAAAATAAGTAGAACATTGTGTCACCAGTTTTGAATACACAAACTCAGTGTTCATGTAGGTCAAACTCCATGACACCCCTTTCCAAGGGGTTGTGAATTTCTCGTCCTGTAATTCTGGTGTTTCAGATAGTGTGTAACAATGGCAGAGCCAAGGCTGGGTCTTAAAAATTTTTTTACAAAAATTATTTTAAAATCACATGATTTATTGTAGAGTGATAAGGAAAGCTTCATTTGTGGTGAGTCTGTAATTTCATGATCGCTTTTAGTTGTAAATACTGGATCCTATTGGCCATTTATTCTCAATTGCCATCTTACTGCCTATGTTAAGTGAATGTCAGAGCTGCAGATCTTAAGGACATTACCTATGAAGTGAAACAAACTTATAATCATTTCTAATGCCACTTAATTATGGAGTTGTTTAAAAAAGGCTGTGTATTATTACTGCACAGGGATAGATATATGTCCAAAGATAAACACAGAAAGACATAGGTTCTTTTTTTTTTAATATGTTGGTTTTCAGTGTCATAGTTCTTTTTTTTTTTTTTAAGATTTTATTTATTTATTTGACAGAGAGAGAGAGAGACAGCCAGAGAGAGAGGGAACACAAGCAGAGGGAGTGGGAGAGGAAGAAGCAGGCTTCCAGCAGAGCCTGATGTGGGGCTCGATTCCAGAACCCCGGGATCACGCCCTGAGCCGAAGGCAGACACTTAACTACTGAGCCACCCAGGAGCCCCAAGACATGGGTTCTAATCATGCTTTCCTACTTACTTGTGACACTGGGCAAGCTACATAATCCCTCTAAGACCCAGGTTCCTCACTTGTCAAATGTGATAAAACATAGCTACCAGGTTTTCCTGAGAAATACATGAGATCATTTAGGTACAGTGCTTCACTCAGCACTCAACTCCAAGTAGGTAGTTAAAAGTGTGGACTCTGGAATTTAATTCTGGCTTATAACTATAACTTATAACTACTATTGCTGCTACTGAGCTTGTCATGATTATTATTCAATAAACTGGCTGAGGGCAAGTCAAAGCACATCATGTTTATAAAGCCAACACTATCACTGGGCACACAAAACATGCCAGGCACTGTTCTGAGGGCTTTATTTTATTTTTTTAAGATTTTATTTATTTATTTGACAGAGAGAGAGACAGCCAGCAAGAGAGGGAACACAAGCAGGGGGAGTGAGAGAGGAAGATGCAGGCTCCCACCATAGGAGCCTGATGCGGGGCTTGATCCCAGAACGCCAGGATCACGCCCTGAGCCAAAGGCAGACGCTTAACGACTGTGCCACCCTGGCGTCCCTGTTCTGAGGGCTTTAAATGCATTAACTCACTAATCCTAAAAACACCTCCATTTTAATATTACCCTATTTACAGCACAATATATGAGGAAACCTATGCACAGAGAGGTTTAGTAACTTCATCATGCACACACAGCAAGTGGCTAAGCCAGGGTCCAAATCTCGGCACACTCTACCCTTAACCTGAACGTTCTCTCTTCTGCTTCCCTGTGCATACCCACTGTCTTGCCTTGTGTTATGATGGATCATTTGGCAGAGCCCTTGGAAGTTCCCTAAACTTGGTGAAAGCAAGAACAGGTTCAAGAACACAGAAGTCGGAGAAAGTAGACGGTTTTGCAATTATTCTGATGGGCACTTTGCAGGCACTTATAAGAGCATTACTGGTTGGAATCAAAGAATTGTAGGATTGACAGTGGTTGAGTCTTCACCAGGGAGCTGTCCAACCTGAGCTTGAAGGGCTTCAGTGATAAGGCAATGACCTTTTTCACAGGCACTTCAGTCCATATTTGGATAACTCTGAATGTGACAGAAAACTTTTTCTTATATTCTGCCAACATGGTGTTCCCAATGGTTTCTCCTCGTTGGTTCTAATTCTGAGCCCATGGAACTGCCTACATCACGCTCAGGCTACCCTCCATACAACTGTCCTTTAACACCATGTGATTTCCTCATGTCTCCCTTCCAGCTTCTCTTGCCCATACTCAAAACCTCACAGTTGCTCGCATCCGTATGGCATGGCCCTTGGTGTCCTCTCCACCAGGGATCTCTACTTTAGTGGTTAATTGTTAGGGGACGGAAAGAGACAGACATCGGTTTGAACACTGGCTCCGTCTTACTAATTCTGTGACTTTAGGCAAGTTTCCTTATCTGCCAAACAGGAATAAGAATATCTATATGATAAGCAATGGGGATTAAGAAATCCCCAAGAACTTGTAAGAAACTCTCATGCCTGGTACACAACACATATCCCCAAATGTTAGTTGCTTGTAGCTGTTGTCATCATCATCTTGGATGTTGTGAGAGTGAGGGGCACAATCAGGATGAGACCCCCACTCTGATCCAGAGTCAGGACAGCACAGGCAGAGCCGGACAGAAAACTCTGATTCCTAAGTTCCCACCACACACATCCTAACCCTTCCCTGGGAATGAGAACCAAAATACCCGCTTCTCCCTTTCTCAACATTACTTACCTGAGATTTGAAGATTTAACTATGCAGCACTCCAAGTGTACCAATGGTAACAGATATGTGAATTTTGGCAAACATGGAAGAATTCTTTTTATTGAAAGATATGAAAGCCACATGATAGTTTTTACCATGAGATGGGAAATTCTGAAAACTATAGGGCTCTGGATCAATGAGAACAGACCCCAGACAAATACCAAGCTGGAAAAAACAAAACAAAACAAAACAAAATCCTACAAAAGTAGCTAAATCTCCCCAGGGAGTTAAGTTACGTCTAACCTTTCCAAAGATGTCAACCCATGATGGAGAGCAATGAAACCATTACGCATAAACCAAGGAAATCTTGGCTCAGATGGCTGATCCTCGCTTGGGACAGGATGGCGACAACTTGAAAACAAAATCATTGCAAACTTGCTCAACCTCTTAGGCACTGTCCACCCAGCACTGTCAAGTCATTTCCACCACTCACCCCAGGTCTAATTTGGGGGACATTCTTTATTCATACATTATTCTCTTATTTGTTTTAATAGGAACTGATTGTCCTTCAAGTAATTCAGATTTCCTAAAGACTCAACAGGGCTTACGGTGAAAAGTGCTATCAGTCATGCTAACACTATTGAAGTCACTGCAAAGTTTCAGGAATAGAACATATCTTCTTTGAGGACAAAGCTGGGATCATCTGTCTCTCTCTCTCTCTTTTTTTTTTTTAAGATTTTATTTGTTTATTTGACAGACAGAGACAGCAAGAGAGGGAACACAAACAAGGGGAGTGTGAGAGGGAGAAGCTGGCTTCCTGCAGAGCAGGGAGCCCAATGTGGGGCTTGATCCCAGGACCCTGGGATCATGACCTGAGCTGAAGGCAGAAGCTTAACGGCTGAGCCACCCAGGCACCCCTCATCTCTCTCTTTGTATTCCCCCCCACAGACCCTTAGCCATATTATGTACTCAATAAATATTTTTTGAATAAATGTTCCTGAATTGTAAAAAAGCAGGCCTTTCTTTTTCACCATAATGACCTTGAGCATTAGGGCTTATATAAGAACCAGGAGTCCTCTGTACAGAAAGCTGGAAATAGCCTCCATCTGAGTTCTATTCCCAGTTCTGCTGGCAGAGCAAACGGGTGACAGAAGCTTCCAGAGTCAGCCACCTGAGTTCTAATCCCAGGTCTACTATCTTGGGGATGTTACCTCAAACCTCTCTGTGCTCCTTTACCCATCCGTACAATGGGGATAACAGTATTATCGATACTTTGTAGGCTTCTTAGGAGAAGTAACTGAAAGAGCATATAAAATACATAAGGAGAGCTTTTGGCCTATAATGAGCACCTAGTATAATATTATCTATTGTTACATTATTTGCTAGTCCAAAGGCCTGGGGTAAGTCACTTAGCCACTGTACTCCACCATTTCCTTGTGTGTAAAAACAGAGTGTAACCAAAGGTCCGGAGGTCCTCCTGCTCTAGGATAGAATGAAGGAAACTGAGAAGAAGTCTAGCACTCTTGACCACCAGGGAATCGACAAGAGGCCCCTGATGGAAAAGTTTGTGATTGCTGGTACGAGAATGAAGAGGTAGTCAAAACATCATTCTTCTGTTTTCATCTCTAATATAGATCTCTTAGGACTTAAATAATAAAATGTGATGATACCTGGCTGGTATAAGGAAAGTTGTTCTGTATTAAATCTGACTTGGAGGTGGGTGGTTTCCAGGGAGGGAAGCTGGAGCGCCACTGTGCGAGGCATTCATGAGCCATGTAGGTGTATTTTTGCAGGACAGGAGAGAGGGAGGTGGTATTCTCCAAAGCAAAGCTGCTTTTCAAACTACTGGCATATTGGGTTTCTGAAAATTTCCCCAGAATTTCTCAGTAAACTATATTGATTTAGGGCAATGAAGAAAAGAAATTTGCCCTCTTTTTGGTATCTGTCACTATGAGTAACTTAATTCTGCCTTTCGTACAGGAAAAATATTAAAATCCGTCTGCAAATATCTGGGCTGATAACTTGAACTTGGGAGATACTCCCTTTCCTGACAAGCTCTTTGTGGGACGCCATGTTTCCACAATGTAGTGGTTATCATGTTTACCTCACGAGCTCTTTGCGGGGCTTTGATTATCCAGGCTCCAGATCTATCCTGGAAGGGAATGACATACAGCGTATGGACATCAGGAGACTGAGCGCTAACTGTGTGCCCACACAGTGCTGGCCACTTTCCCGATATCATCTTTTATGCATACAACAGTCCCTTGAATGTATTACCACTAAGTTTCACAGACCAAAGACACTGAATGTCGCAAGGTGTGTGGCTTGTTCACTGTCGCAGGGGATGGCATTAGATTTGAACTCAGGCCTACAGTCCATAGTTCGTGCTATAAACCTTCAACTACTAAAGATAGAAGAGAAAACTTTCCCACTTAAACACACTGTTTGAAGCTGACAAGACAATCCTTTCTGGCATTCCACCTGGAGAGGAAAAAAGATCCATCTTTATTAGAAATGCTGCTGTTCAATTTAATCTAGGTAAGAATGCCATAATTGTGGGATTATGCCCTTTTATAATACTCTGCCAATGGAATATTGCTGCCCATGGCATTCTGAAGATTTTTCTATTAAATGTCTACCAGTTCTGGTGGAAGGGAAACCTAGAAACCCATCCCCCACAATGGCCCAGAGAGACCACTATTTTCTCCCTGGTACAGATATTCAAATATCTATCTAATACGAGGTAATTCTGCCAAACCCCTAGCCCCACAAAAAGCCTAAACTTCCCCATTTTAAACGTCTCTACATCAATAACAACAGCCACAGCGGAATATGTCATAGTCCGATACTAGGGGTAACGATCTTAAATGTAGCTGCAGATTTTGCTATCTGATTGCACAATTTATCTAAAGTCTAAATTAATTTCTTTTAGGACAGGATGACTGATCCCCTGCTCCTTTTCACGACAGGTCAAAAAATACTTCCTTTTAATTTAAACATGTCACCCAAACTCCTCTCCTACTACCATACTTACTGACATTTCCCCCTTTCCTTTCACTTTTGGATAGAAACTTTGCTAATTGACATTCTCTCCAACTTCTTTGAATGCTACTGGGGACAAAGGAAAGCTAAAAATAACAACTCAGAAAGCTTAACTCGCCCTCAACACATTGAAAGGAGAATACTTCCCCATACAACCCCATCGCTCAACCTGCGGTAAGATTTAAAACAAAACAAAACCAAAAAAACCCCAAAACTTTGAAGGAAGCAACGAGTTTGTGGAAGGTTCTGGCTAAAGAGTGAGGAAGTGGCTTATTACCCACCATGCAAAGCGGAGACTGAATTCTGACTCTTCAGCAGCCCAGGGCCAGCGCTGGTGCTCACAGCACCTGGACGAGGCTGCTCTGGATACTTTTCAACGCAGCTTAGAGGCTCCCCACAGAAGCAAAAGCAAAGAAACGCCAAGCCCGCAAGCAGTAATGACACTGCCTATAAAAGAGGGTGAGACGTGCAGAAAATGTTTTATCGTCAGAATTCTCTCCAGGCAGAAGGATTTTTAGAGGCCTTTGGGGAGACTTCTGAGGATTCTTAAATACCATTTTCAAGCAAATGTTTATTGAAGTGCGTGTTCTTGTGACATCCTTCTATTTCTTCACTGTATAATTAGGAGGCATAAAGAATAAAATCGTTGGGTACTTTTCTCATTCTGCTTTGCCTTTAGTCTCTTGTTTATCAAATTCCTGGTAGTTCAGTTAGTCATTGCCAGTAGAATTTTTTGAAGAGTATCCATTTTTTTTTCATGATGCTTGTTCCATATTTTAATGCCCAAGAATATGAATTTAAGAGAGATTTAGAGAATTTTATAGACTAGTTTGTCATACAGGATAAAGCACACCAATTCCCCCTTGAAAACTATCAACAAGACTTGAAAGCTCCATATTTATTTACAGCCGCCTTCTCAAAACCACACATACAAGTGCGGCGACTATACATTCTAATTAGTTTATCTGTATTCCGCTCATGCCTTGCCATGCTCAAAGAACTTTAAAATTTTCATCACCATTTACGAACAAGCCCTGACTCACCAAGATTTATAAAGCAATCAGTGGCAAAGTTAATTGGAATTTAGATTTTCTAACACCTACAGAAAAATCCATGCAGTGCCAGAAAAGAAAAAATATAGCCAAGGAAGTGAAACTAAATTTAAGTATGGCATTTCTAAACCAGAGGGAGAGAGATGGGAAGGGAGAATTATTTACAAAGGATTTAAATATGTGTTAGGGCAGTATTGTTTCTTTTCCTTTCACATTTAGGTTGGCTGGATTAAGCAATACAGGGTCAGGAAGAGTCTGGCAACCTCTACAGATCCAATTTACCCCTTGGGTCTGCTCACAGACCTGAAATACCCTGGGGTGGATAAGAGTTGGAATAGTTTTGTGTTCAAAGCCAGGAAAGACCATAGAGGGGGAAGTCTATGAGGATGAAGCTTAGAAAGAAGAAACCAGGTTCGAGGGTAACGATCACTGAGGTTTTTGTTAGTGTGTGTATGCCTCAGAAGCCTGGACTTTTCTCATTAACAGGGTGTTGCCTTCCACTGTGCCCTTGTAATTATATAAAGTAAATTACAGTCAGACCCACGTAGTCTGCAAAGTCTTGTGAAGGAATCTGAAGTCTTTCAATCCTGTAGTGAAGGGGCAGGAGAGGAACATAATCTCCACTGTGTGACAGGAGCTTTCACAAAGGCCAGTGGGAAGAGAAAGGAGGAGAGGGATGTGTGAGAGCGGGCTTGAGTAGGATTTACAGGACTTTGGGATGACTAGACGTAGCAGCGGGAATGCCTGTAAGCACGGTGGCTGAAAAGATGGTGTTGCCACTAAGAGAAATAGGTTGTTATGGGAAATAAGGTATGCTGGTGTAGCAACAGGTTGTGAGAGCAACTGAATATTCAACAGGATGAAACTGAGGAATTGTCAGGAACATGGGAAATAAGGAAACAAAGTCCTGGAGAGAGGTTGGGACTGCCAATATATACTTGGGAGTCCCTGACATATGGACCTGGGGTTGAGATGAAAAGAGTAAGCAGAATTGTCAAAGGGAAGGAGGTACAGAGAGGTGCAAAAAGGACGAACGACGGGCCTGAGGAGATTCCCCCATTATAGGGAAACAAGGGGGAAGCCAGAAGCTGTAGTGTTGCAACATCAAGAGGAAAGGTAATTTCAAGTAGGGATCGATCAATGGGATCAATCATGTGGAAGGTAGTTAGTGACCTCCGGTGACTCAGAGAGCAGGTTTAATCCAATGGTGGAAGTCAGTAAAAGGTTAAAATGTGAGAAGACACTGAGAAAATGGATGATGTAAACGTAGAATGTTTTTGCAACAAGTTTGTCCCTGAAAAAGAAGGTAGAGAGATGGAAGTTGGAGGAAGTGGCCCGTTTCGGGAAAGGGGGAGTTAAGGGTAAGAAGGGGTTGCGCAGGTTTGCAGACTATAGGGAAGGAGCTGGTGGTGAGGTGAGAGAGGGAAAATGTGAAAGAGAGGAGCTGTGATATTATAGCCTGGTTCAGGAAGATTCTAGAAGAAAGCAGGACCAAGACGTGATTGGGAGAAGGAGGACAAGACAGGCTCTAAACAACATCTGAGATAGAGAGGAAGGAAGTTGAGGATGCTTCTAGAAGATGACTTGAAGCTGGACTTTTGGTTTATTTTTATCATGTTTTAGTGGCAACAATAGCCAAGAGTATTTTATTTAAAAATCTACTATTCTTAGAGGACTAGGCTTAAAAGACAAAATTTAAATACCTCTGCCTTCCAGGATATACTGTCATAACCCTACCTCTGCCTGCAAAATGAACCTCCCAAACTGGACAAAAGATTTACTTTTCTTTAGCTACAAAGATCAGGACTTTTTGGGTAATACAAAGGAAACAAACCAACCCAAAAATCTATATGTATTTGACAAACCTAAATTTCTGCATTAGTGAATCAAATGTTTATCATATTTTTTTGTGTGGTAAAGACATGTCTGTGGAAATGAACACTGAAATCAAAAATTCAAGAATTGTAACAAAGAAAGTAGTAGTGCTTGCACTGATATTATGTACAGGAAGCTTCCTCCTTACAACGTGTATGGCACGAATTCAATCACCCATGAGCAAGAATTATGCCACACACTGAAGGGATCGATAGCAAATGGTCCCTATGTTGCACAGAATTTACTGTCTTAAGGAGGAACGCAAATTCTTCTCTCCCAAGTACAGTACATCGACAATACACTGACAATACATTGTTAACTGTACAGGAGTGTGGGAAACCTCTCAGAAGTGCCCACAGGAAGCTTCAGAGAGGTGGTGTGAGCTGGGTCTCTGAAGATGGCTTCCAGTTTGCTTCTTCTCTGACGAGGGAAGGGGCATGATGGGTAACAGCATTGGCTGGTGGGAGAAGCAGGAATGAAGGAGCAGGAAACGAGGCTGGGAAAAGACTGGGAAAAAATACGGATTGTATCCTGCTGGGGAATGGAACCGATGAAAGAATTTGAACTGGGAAGGAGCATAACCAGAAATCCCTGCACTAAGTTGTTTCAAGCCATTTACTTAGACGATGGCTCAACTCTTAACTTCTCCAAATCCCTCCCCCCACCTCCTCATAGGGAATTCCCACAAGATCTAAGACAGGGCAATGCGGTTTCATTCCTCCCTTTATGATCCTGAGAGGCAAGCTTGAAGTTCTTTTATTTTTTGATGTTGGTATCTGTTTCTTTATGACTTTTAGAGAGGAGTGAAATAGTCTGAGAGTTGTCGCCAAAGTGTCAAAGAGTGTCCTAAAAAGGCGGACTGTTTATGGGTGGCTTTTATTTGGTCGGATGTGAATGTAGCAGCTACACTTAAATAAAGTTGACAACCAGGCACCGTGAGGAGTCTCTGAGGAACTCAAACCACCAGGCTGGCATGTGTGGGCACCACAATCAGGCTAAGAATCTGCAGCCCTTAAAACCTGTCTGTTGAACATCAATTTTTAGAGGAGGATGAGGTCAGCCTGGGGAGGGTTAGAAAAAGAGTGCGCGTTGGTGCCAGGTTCAGCGCTCCAGTCTCCCCATTCAGTGCTCAAGCTCACACATGAAGCCCCCACAAAACCTCCACATTGACTGACGTACCTGTACTAGAGTATAGCTTAGAACCTTCCTTGGGGGTTTCAGTCGGCCACTCCACCTTCATCCAGTGAGACTTATCTAAGGATCCCTTGCAAGTAGGAAGTATCTGGAGAGAATTCCGCTAAATCAAGTTTTCCTCATCACTTTAAATTACCAGTGGTGTTTCAGTACTTTGGTGACTAAATCTGTAATGGCTTCCCCTCCACCCTCCCCCGCACCAAAAAAAAAATCTGTACTGGTTCTGCCCAGCAGGTCACACCTTATTAGGAATTCTGACTGCCATTTTATTTACACACACACAGACCCCTACATGCTTCCATAACCACATAGACAGCAGCTATAAATTTTAAAATATATCTATTTTACTACCTTTACTTAATTTAGGGCCACTTACTGAAAGAAAAAGTATCAGTTTAAACATGGATATCTTTTTAAAGAGACCTGAGTTTTCCAAATCATCTCTCCTAGATCTTGTAAATTCTAAATGCATGAGAGAGTGGAGCTGTATTTTTTTTTTTTTAATGTGCTATAAGTACACTAAATAGTACATGGGACTCCCATATGTAACCCTTTTTATAGGTTTGGAACATAATTTTACATTCATTTTTGCTTTTATGACATTGTTGGTCATGATGACTATTCCATGCCTCGTCTTTATAAAGGTAGGCAACTCCTCCTTCCTCATGTAGCTGCCACACAAAAAATGAGAACCACTCCACGAGAGCCCACATGATGACACAGTTTGCACCATCAGAGCACAAGGAAGTTCTGTGTTCATTATGTGTCAAGATTGTCAAGCAATCACTAATCAGAGAGATATGCCAACAGTAGTCATTAATGATAGTTAAACAGAATTTCGTGTAGGGTGGCTGCCTTTATAGTAGATAGGTGATACAAAGAGCTCTAACCCAGCTGAACAATCAAATACTTTGCCTCATTTGGGGGAGGTTTCCTAGAAAAAGTGGCTCCTTAGGCAGATTTTTCAGAATGTGTGAGTGATATAATTTTGTCTCTTAGAAACCTGATCTCTTAGTTCCTAGGATGTTCCCCAAGTTACTTGAGTCAAAGGGTAATTCCCCAGTCTGTTCCCACCAATGTTATGTATGTGAGGAAAACCACAGGGTAAAAGGGAAAACACTCAAGTTTCAGGAGTTCAAGTTCAAAGTCAGATGGGTTCAAATCTCATCAGAGACTTTTAAATTTATCTGAGTTTCAGTCTCCTCAATTGTAAATGGGGATTTATAATATAACCTACTTCCTAGGCAGAGTTCAAACACTGTATGTAAAGTGTGCAGTGCCTGGTCAGATACAGGTAGTCAAAAGTGGTAGCCAATATTATTGGTTGGCTGACAGCAGAGTTAACTACAAACAAGTAGAACCAGGGGTTTAGATACTGGTTGTTATCTCCACATGCTATTATATTTTCCCAATAGCTGCATGGCTCACGTCTTACTTTTTTCAGATGCTTAATCAAAATATTATCTTCTCAGGGAGGCCTACACTGACTATTCAACCACTCCAACAGGACAACCTATAGCTGTTCCTCCCAATTTATTTTTTAAAGATTTTATTTATTTATTTGGCAGAGAGAGAGAGCACAAGCAGGGGGAGTGGCAGGCAGAGGGAGAGGGAGAAGCAGGGTCCCCACTGAGCAGGGAGCCCCATGTAGGGCTTGATCCCAGGACCCTGAGATCATGACCTGAGCTGAAGGCAGAAGCTTAACCGACTAAGCCACCCAGGTGTCCTCCTCCCAACATTTTATGGCCACCTAACCGGCTCTATAGTTTTCTTATTTATTAGTTTTTATTATTATCTGTTGTCCCATCGGAATATAAGCCTTGCAAGGGCAGGAGTTTTATCTGTTTTGTCTACTGATGCATTTCCAGCACTTAGTGAATTCTTGATATTTGTTGAATGAATGAAAGAAGAACTCTGCCTACGTTTGTTTTGTATTTGAATGTTGGGTCAGTCGAAGGGAGGTAATGCTTCCTCACGGTGCTCACATATCAGATCCAGGGTCAGTGCAAGACTGAATGGCGTTGCTAACTGGGTGCCCAGAACCAATGGAAGGCATTTAACTGGCCCCAAAGCAGGCATACCAAGTAGTGTGAGTGACAGAAAGCTTTCCTGAGATCAGCTTAAGTATTCACAACACGCTCCCTTGCCTAAAATCCTTCACACATTATGCCCATCAAGGGAAAGATGTTTGAACTTTCCATGAAAACAGTAGGAGACTCTTGCTAAATCAACATCACCATGAGTGTGATGTCGATCAAGTTCATAACGTTCAAGAGAAACCTGCTTTTTGAAATTTGTGAACAGTTTCCACATCCGCTAACTTATTCATGCCTTGTTCAAGCAGATGTGTCAACATCTCATCAAATTATCAATCAAAAGGCAATGACTGGAATTTTAATCAACTACAGGAGTTCTCAAATAGAACAGAGAGGCTCCCATAGCAAAAAAGATACTACAAAGTTGATAAATGCCTTTTAATCCTGACTGCTAAATCTTTAGCATCCACCCTTCCCTGCTGCAGTCAGAGCACAAATTCCGCAACATCAAGGACAATGTCAGTATCTTGTTCCTTGCATAGTGCCTAGCACCTAATAGGCACAGGACAAATATGTACTGAATGAATGAACAAACTCAGCCACTTCCATACATATTTCAAAGGCCTTTTACGAAACCCAACTGACACAGTTCAAGGACTAGATAAAGATTTTGGTCAACAGGATGAATGAGACTTGGCAGCAGTATATATGGAAAAAGATCTGAGAGGTTTTGTTTTTCTCAAGCCTGACATGAGATGAAGGCCAACTGTGCAATTCATCTGCTAAGTAAGCTAAGGCCATCTGAGCCCAAATTAACAATTAACAGAGCAATGTGTCCAGTAAATAAGAAAAACAAAATGGCTCCTTTGCATTTTTAGCTGGTCAAACCACACCTGGAAGAGAGCTATCCAGGTCTGAGTGTACATTTTAAGGAAAATCCCGACATAATGGTGAGTAATCCAGGAACTAAGTCTCAGAGGTAATAGTGGAAGGAACTGGGTAGCATGAGAACATGACAAGGGCAGCCAAGTGGACAGCACTGGTTCAGCCCTACCACCTTGACTGACAGCCAGGTCACCCCCCTGACATGGGAGAGGGCCCGGCCCACCCAGCCAACACCAGGCTGACCATCCCAGGCATGTGAACAATAAACACTTGTTTTACACTCATAAGGTCATGTGATTGGTTTTTATACAGCTTAACTGCAAAATAGGTGACTGATACAAAGAGAAATAGTGGATGGCTTATCATACATAAGAGGAAGCAAAATAGTTCTATTACTTTAGAAGATGAAAATGGAAGATTAATTTATCCTTAGTGGCTCAGAAGATGATGACCTTGGCTCTTAGAAAATTGGAGCTTTAAAAGAATCAGAGCCATCCAACAAACAAATAGGCTTTAGTGAATTTGAGCTTAGAAACCAGAGAAGCTGACCACTGCATTGCAGGTGAGCCCAGCTGAGGCTGCTGGACCTGGACTGCCCTGGCTTAATATTAGAGAGCTTGACTCAGGTCACTTAGCTCAGGAACCTTACCTGTCTTGTTTTTTCATCCCTATACATTCAGACAATAGCACAGGGTCTAGCACATAGTAGGGATTCAACAGGTATTTATTAAACCAAACATGAATGGAAGATGGCAAGGCTGGCACCCCAGGCAATGAATACAAGAGGGCAAATCGTTTTATTGGGTCTAGAAGCCACATAGACCTAACCAAATATTTAGAAAATATTTAGAAAAATATTTATAAAAGCTAGTTTCCAAGTTCCTGAGAAAAGGAATGGAGTAATAAATAACAGTCTGAGTGTCTAGGGGAGGTAAAAGTAGAACACATTGAATATTTGGTGGCACAAAACTCTAAAATGTTCATGGTTATAATTTTTACAGATTACCTAGGACAAGAAGAAGCAAGGAACAAGGAAAAGGCACTGATTCCAGGAGAACATGAGCTGGTAAGGAAAGGCTTCAAGAACAAGGTGATGGTATTTATGAATATAATGGGCCTTGGGCTCATGATTCCAGCCTTCTGGAACATTCTTCCTCTCAGATGGATCCTGATGCAGGCTTAGCAGATGTCATATTTTAAAGAACAGGACATGAGGATATAAGGGACAAGCCACATGAATAGAGGCCCCTCAGGCTTAGAGAGGCCCCTGTCCCTTAGAGAAAATAGCTCTTCTTTTTACAGACTCTGTGTAGCTCATGAATGCACAGAAAGTACTTTTTCCACTATAACGGGAGGTAGCAAATTTTTCTTAACGGTACATATTTTAGGCTTTGTGGTCACATGTAGCCACAGATAGTACAGAAATGAATGAGCGTGGCTATATTTGGATATAACTTTATTTATACACACTAAAGTTGAAATTTCACTTAATTTTCATGTGTTACAGAATATTCTTCTTTCTTTTTTTTTTTAAAGCCATTTAAAGACATAAAAGCCATTCTTGGCTTGCAGGCCATGAAAAAAGGCAGTGGGCTGGTTCTGGCCTGGGGGCCATAGTTACCTGACTCCCTTCTCTACATGAGCCCTCAAATTTCAGCTCATATTTGTATCCTCCTACTGCTCCATGCTAGCAAAGCAGATTGCCCTGGAAGATTCTCAATAGTGACAATTTTGATTTGATAAGAGCAACTTTTAGTTTTATGATATAGCTGCATAGAGGAAAAGCAGACCTTATTAGGGTTACTTTGTCCCAAGCAACATCCTTAGAAAATGTTAAGGGTCAAGTACTACATTGTATGGTCTCTAATGAGCTTGACAATATAAGGTAAGGTTGTTATAAATGCCCATGATTATGAAAGTTCAACTAAACTCATGAACCCTGTAGACAGTGTGAGAGAAATGGAAGACACCTATTCCCCCCATTTTTATCTAACTGTACAACTAACCTGAAAATGATTTTTAAAAATTTACTTCTCATGAATGGTGTCAATTTCCTATCATGGAGTAGAAAGGTAAAAGAAACATTGAGTTTTTAGAATCAAAGAGTTAGTCCCCTATAGAAAGACTTAAAAAAAGGAATCTCTTTGAAACCTAGATAGTAAGAATGGCCTTGGCCATCAAAATCAATTAATATGACCATGTCTTAGAGAGGTGAAAACCTTTATAATTAATCATGATTTCCTTTTTGTTGTGGCTGCCAGAAAACTCAGAGTCAAGTTTGTGCCTCAATTGTAGAAATTAAATAAAATATTTATCCTTTGGCTATATTCATATTTTTCATGCTCAAAGCTTTTTTTTCCTTCGGTGATATCTGTATTTTTCCTCAGAATAAACCATGTTAGTAATATGCTCATATCAAGGTAAGTCAAATGAAGCCTTTCTTTCAAATATCCTTTTTCAAGACTGCCTTCCATTTCTCCATATGTTTTCTGTTCTTCATCTGGCTGTTAGTTTTTTGTTGCCATGACACTTAATATTTATACAAACAATAAAAAGCAAAGTAACAACTCCTGCCCACTTCCTGTCAACTCTAAGTTAAAATTTCAGGCCAAGTGGTGTGTGATTGATTCCAACTTGATGCACCCGGAGACGGTGAGATGGGATGGCCTGAGTCACTTACTCCATATCATTTTTTTTTTAATGCCTTGGAGAGTAAAATGAAGTAAAGGTATCAAATTATTTTTCCTTATTGATTCAGCCAACAGGCATTAATTAAGCACCTACTGCATGTCCGACACACAATAAAAATTAGCCAATTGGATTCTATATCAAGTTTTGGGTCTCATCTTCCTGTAAACAGGAAATAGATTTTTAAATGGCAGGCTGAATAACTGAGAACACAAGTAATTAGAGCTGCATTAAGGATGTTGGGGGTGAAGTCTGTCGTCTCTTGCAGTTTGGGTTCATGATGAAGTTTTATTAATTCAAATAGCATTTTTTGGAATCTAAGAGAAATCAGACAGGAATTAGATTAAACTGTAATATCTTACTAAGTAAAAAGAATCTATTTGCAAATAAATAATATGTTGATTACAAAGTGATTTATACCTGGCTCCTTGAGTAAATCTGGCCTCTTACATGCTTAAAAAATCTATCACTTAAAAGCTTCTATCAGGGGCACATGGGTGGCTCAGTTGGTTAAGCATCTGCCTTCGGCTCAGGTCATGACCCTGGGGTCCTGGGATCAAGCCCCACATTGGGCTCCTTGCTCAGTGGGGAGCCTGCTTCTCCTTTTCCTCTGACCCCCACTCTCGCTCTCTCTCAAATAAATAAATAAAATCCTTAAAAATAAATAAATAAAAGCCTCTATCTTACTGCTTAAAAGAAATAAAATACAAAAACCAAAATGTACCATGACTTAGCTTTTCACTAATTCCAAAGATACCTAGGAAAGTAGTAAGAAATCCACTGAGGCCATGGGATGTGCTGGGTAAGAGACAGGCTTGGGTTTGAACCCTAGCTGTCACACACTGGGGTTGCTATGGCCAAATGTTTTACCTCCCTGTGCTTAGTTTCTTCATCTATAAACTGAGGGTACTATTACATCTGAATTGTGTTGTTGCAGGAAGGAAAAAGGGAAAAAAGGAAGTGCTTAGGAATGATGTATAATAAAATGACTAAGGCAAGTGTATGACATAAGACTTCTGGATTCAAATTCCAGCTCCATCACTCACTCACTTGCTCCTTTATTCACCTTGAGCACACACCTAACATCCCTGAGTCTTCGTTTCCTCATCCATAAAAGGAGGATACTAGTTGCATCCACCTTATTGGGTTACTATGGGGAGTAAATAATACATGTAAAGTGCTTAGCATACAATGAGCATTCAATTAATGTTAACTTATTAGAATAATGTCTGACATTTATAGGTACTAAATAAGTGGTAGTTAATATTGGCAGTATGAAAAGATGCTCAACATCACTGATCATCAGGGAAATGCAAATCAAAGCCACAATGAGTTGTCACCTCATGCTAGTTGGAAGGGCCAATATAAAATAGATAAGAAATAACAAGTGTGGGAAAAGATATAGAGTAAAGGGAACCCTTGTGTGCTGTTGGTGGGAATGTAAATTGGTGCAGCCACTATGGACAACAGTATGGAGACTCTTCAAAAACTAAGACTAGAACTACAATATGATCCAGCAATTCCCCTTCTGGGTATTTAGCCAAAGAAAACAAAAATACTAACTTGAAAAGACACATGCATAACCATGTTCACTGCATCATTATTTACAATAGCCGTGATTTGGAAGCAGCCTAAGTGTCCAGATAGATAAAGGGATAAAGAAATTACAAGATAGATCAAGCTAGCTAGCTAGCTAGCTAGCAGAATATTATTCAGCCATGAAAGAGAATGAAATGTAGCCATTTGTGATAACATGGATAGACCTCGGGGGCATTATGTTAAGAGAAGTAAGCCAGAGAGAGACAAATACCGTATAATCTCACTTATGTGTGAAATTAAAAACAACAACAAACAAACAAACGAAGCTCATAGATACAGAGAACAGATTGGTGGTTTGCCAGGGGTGGGGGTGAAAAAATGGGTAAAGGGAGTCAAAAGGCACAAACTTCCAGTTATAAATACAGCATGGAGACTATAGTTTAAAATATCGTATTGCATATTTGAAAGGAGAATCTGGGTGGGGGCTCAGTCGCTTAAGCATCTGACTCTTGATTTTGGCTCAGGTCATGATCTCAGAGTCCTGAGACTGAGCGCCGCATAGGGCTCCACGCTGGGCACGGAGCCTGCTTAAGATTCTCTCTCTCCCTCTCCTCTGCTCCTCCTCCCCTCCCCCTCTCTAAAAAAAAAAGTTGCTAAGAGAGGAAATCTTAAAAGTTCTCATCACAAGAAAAAAAATTCTGTAACTAAGTATGGTGCAGATGTTAACTAGACTTACTGTGGTGATATTGTGGGGATCATTCGTCATATATACAAAGAATGAATCACTATGTTGTACACCTGAAACTAATATAATATTGTATGTCAATTACACCTCAATTACAATAAAAATAAAAATAAGCCACAACAAAACAAAATAGTATGAGATAAAATGGGAAGGCATAGGGACCATTAGTCTTCCCAAGTAGATAAATCTTAAGGATCATTCTTTTTGTCCTATCTTTCATTTGACAGATGGGAAAACTAAGGACTAAAACTACACTAAGTGTATTATCCATAGCCTCACAGCTCTGGGGGCAGACCCTGGACTGCAGTCAAGGTCTTTGGGATTCAAGTTCGATGTTCTTGGCCTGAAACCATACTTCATACTTAGTCCTCCTACCTCAGGGGTGATGAGATTGTAATGGAAACCAGTTTTTCGTATCTATTCTCCAAGGAGAAAAAACTGAATGGGGATTGGGGGCGGGTAGAACAAAGTGAGAGCAGCCATTGGCAAAGAGACAAAATTAAATACTGTTCCTCAAAATGGATATATCTCAAAGGCATCAGGATTTAATTTGTAGTGAAACTGGCCAAGAGTTTATAGATTAAAAGTATAACTATGAGAAAAAAGAATGGCTTTGGAAAATTATAGTCTGATCAGTTACACTTCTGTATAGGGCCCATTGATACAAACAAAACAGCCTGATTTTTTAAATAAGAGAAAATTTACTATGAGATGATGAAGGAGACTAGTTTAGTAAGGTCTTTGGTGGTAGAGGGCAAAGAAGTTCTTCTGGATGAGTTTCTCATTAAGAGGTATTTTCAAAACTGAGTTGACTAATGGAGTGATCATTGTTAAAATACTTTAGAGGAGGGGCGCCTGGGTGGCACAGCGGTTAAGCATCTGCCTTCGGCTCAGGGCGTGATCCCGGCGTTATGGGATCGAGCCCCACATCAGGCTCTTCTGCTATAAGCCTGCTTCTTCCTCTCCCATTCCCCCTGCTTGTGTTCCCTCTCTCGCTGGCTGTCTCTATCTCTGTCAAATAAATAAATAAAATCTTTAAAAAAAAATACTTTAGAGGAAGAGACAATTCAAGGCATTTAGTTCAACTCCGTCATTTTACAATGAGTAATAGAAACAGAAAGAGCCAGTGCCTTGCTCAAAGTGACTGTTTCAGGCTTACGCTTTGAGCCATAAAGTTATCCATGAGGTCCTGAAACTAAACTAAGAGTAGAGATAAACAGGAGAAGTATCATGAATCTACATCATTGCAAGAGTGTCCACTACTGTGCACTGAGAGCGTATAAGATGCCAGATGACACACAAAGTTGATCTATGTATCTTTATTCCTCACTACTTAGTGAGGTAAGTGCTATTACTGTGCCATTTTACAGATGAGAAAATAGAGGTTTCAGGAAGGATGTGAGTGACCACCACCTGCATCAGCACCAATATCATCACTACCTTTTTTGAGCACGTATTATGCACCAGGTAAGCATACTAGTTTTACCTGCATTAGCTCATTTAATCCTTACACTAATCTTATGAGGTTGGTGCTATGGTTGTTCCTCATTTTACAGATGAGAAAGCTGAGGTTTAGAATAAGGTTAAATAACTGGCCCAAGGTCACTTAGCCAGGAAGTGGCTAACCCAGGAGATAAATCTGGGCCTCTGTAGTTAACATCTTTAAGAATAATAGAATTGGGGACTCTGGGAAACAAACTGAGGGCTTTAGAGGGGAGGAGGATGGGGGATTGGGATAGGCCGGTGATGGGTATTAAGGAGGGCACGTATTGCATGGTACACTGGGTGTTATACGCAAGTAATGAATCATCAAACTTTGCATTAAAACTAGGGATGTACTGTATGGTGACTAACATAACATAATAAAAAATTATTATAAAAAAAAGAATAATAGAATTTGGGGTGCCTGGGTGGCACAGTCGGTTAAATGTTCGACTCTTGGTTTCAGCTCAGGTCGTGATCTCAGGGTCATGAGATCAGTCCCGCATCAGGCTTCATGCTCAGTGTAGAGCACTCTCTCCCTTTGTCCCCCCCTCAACACCCAACTCTTTAAAATAAATAAATACATCTTAAAAAAAAAAAAAGAATAACAGGATTGATGGTTGTCAGAGGCAGGGGGTGGGGAGTGGGCAAAATGGGTGAGGCAATCAAAAGGTACAAACTTCTAGTTATAAGATAAATAAGTCCTGGAGATGTAATGGACAGCATAGTGACTATCATTAATAATACTGTATTGCATATTTGAAAGCTGCTAAGAGTGTAGATCTTAAAAGTTCCCATCACAGGAAAAAAAAAACTCTATAGCTACATGTGATGACAGATGGTAACTAGACTTATTGTGGTGATCATTCATAATATATACAAATAACTTATCATTATGTTGTACACCTGAAACTAATACAATATTACATGTCAATTATACCCCGATAAAATTAATAATAATAATAATAATAATAATAATAGGAAGGAGAAAGTGCAAAGAAAAAGTCCATTTGCAAAGCCTTGTCTCTCTCGGTATGAAAGACCCACATTGACAGGGAGGTATAAATATAGTGAGGTCCTTAAGGAGTTCCTTTGGGGTAGGGTGGAGGGGTGGGTGGGAGGAAACTCTTGGCATTTCTGCAGCTAACAGAACATGGAGTTGAGCAGAGGAAGAATGGAGTTGACCCAGGAGAGCAGTTTTTGCTGCAATTGCACTAAAGCTCATTGCTATTTTAATGCCATGATCTACCACAGGGGAAGCAATCGGTTCATTGTCCAGAATGTTGTGCTGGTGGACCATTAACTCAGGCAAGGGATGAGTACGGTGAAAGCACCTGAAAGACCCAGAAGTAAAGAAATCGAATGAGGGGTGTTAAAAGGGAGCGATCATTGGAGAAAGGGGAGAAGTAAAAACAATCAACATGTGGATTTCATTCCATGGCCAGACAAGTGTAACAGAACAACACAGACAATGTCTCCTTGGGTTTTCTTTAAAAAAAAAAAAAATAGAGAAAGGCAAGGGCTTCTTTCTACTTTACATAGAAGGCAGTCTTCTATGCATTGACAACAATATGTCACCAGATATCTGCTTATAATTCCGTTGGCAAAGTCTGGAAAATCTTGATGAATAAATACATAGGTAGGCCAAGCAGGAAGAATTTATTTTTTGTAAAGTATTCAGTCCATTGTTACTATTTCATGCTGGCAATTTAACCAACAGAACAGTTGGGCCATCTAAACCATGGCCCCCAAAATTAAAATACCAAATAAGTATAAAATGAAATGGATATTCTTGACTGAAAGCATCATTCTGTTGTCCAACCGCTTAAGTACATAAGCTCTGTGTTTACTTAACTTTTTCCAAAAGTCAAACCTGTGACTTTTTTAATGACTATTTTCTGATCACCCAAAAGAGACTATCACTTACTCATTTATTGATTAAATAACCATTTAATAAAACACAGTGTAGCTCCAACACCCTACAGCTCAAGTTTCTTTTCAGAAATATACATGAGTAAAAGACTCTTTAAATTAACCTGCAGAGGGAAAGTCAAAGCCATCAGTCAAGGTCAATGATACACTGAGAGCCAGATGACATGGTAGCTGTCCAATCACTCTTGCTATGATTTTCTTAGCAAAGCTCTTTGTTTTCCAGTCCTGCTCATGGTATGCCCACCACTTTCCACAATAACTCCCCCCTCATACTGACAAACAGGAAAAAACCACTCAAGTTCTTTCTTACATAATGTTTTTGTGTGTGGGAGAGATCCAGAACTCAAAGAGCCTTGATGCTTTTTATCAATTCCACTAAACGTCAAGGGCAGGAAATAAAAATATTTTTCTCTTCCGACTCAAATACAATACCCCTTTGTGAGGTTGCTAAGAAGGTACAAATAGCAAATCTGGGAAAAATTTCAGGTGACAGATATGCATCAAAATATTTCATTTTGCTAAAAATATCTCTCAGCTGCTCTTAGCATTCCATCTCACCTCGCACTACAACTCAGGATGATGAACAAAATCTGTCCCCTTCTATTGGCAGTGACTCTGAGGTTACACAACGGCGTAGAGTAGCCTGTGCTATGACACCGAAGTCCCCATAGGCATATGCCAGCTCAGAGCAGTTGTTTTCAGGATGGAAGCAAGACAGAAAAGGGAAGACAGACCAAGTCAAATGACTGTGTCTTGGTTACCTGGCAGCTGGAGTTTAGATCAAAGACCCAAGAGGGAAGTCAGGCAATGTGGGGAGTCCCACAGAGAGTGAAGCCCATGGTAGCAAAGCTTGCACAGTCCCAATGAGCTGCCTCAGCACCAATGAATGAGGCTCCTAAGAAAGCATAAGCATCCTAATGGCAGCAGGCTGGTCTAGTGTCCAGAGATGAACCTGGTGGCAACAGGGCCTATGTGTGGTCCTCGGCAGCCCGCAGTGCTCCAGCCCCACAGCAGTGGAGCCATGTGAGAAGACATAAAAAGAAAAGAAAGACTCTGCCTTGGGGAGCAGGGTAAAGGCGACGGGATAAGTAGGTAAGCATTGGGCCCCCAGCGGCACGTGGGCCTCTCTCTCCTCTGCAGGTTTCTCCCTGCCACCCCAGAGTCTCCCAGTCCAGCTGCTCCCCTCAACAGGAGCAGAAAACAGATGACAGCTAAGTTTTCTTCAAGTCCTGCCAAGAAAAACATTGCAAGGTTAAGAACACAAAAGGCTTCGAATATCTTGCTACTGAGGTTCTTTTTTATGAATTTCAGTATACAAACACACACACAGAAGAAAATTCATTTTTAGTCAAAGGGTTGAAGAATGTTGACAATCTTTCAAAGAGTCACTATGTTCTTAAACCCTTTCAACAGCTCTATTTGTTTTCAGAAGGGTCATAGATTAATGTAATAGCAGTTTATCTTTCGGGCGGACCATTACAAGCCAAAGCATAACACAGAAAGCATCCAGCATCATCATGGGTTGGAGCTGAGGAGGCTGGAGGGGCAGGGGCGCGGAGTCAGAAACGCAAGACCAAGAGTTCCTCATGTTATTTGCTGCAGGAAAGCATGGCCATGGGCAAAAAGGTTGAATTTGAGATAAAAAGATACGAGTCAATGTCTAGAGAGCAAATATTTCCATGGCAGTCTTGTCAACGTGCCCCCTAAATCGCCACCCATGTGAAGAAACAACCAGATATGTGAAATGACGGGGAGAGCGATTGTTCACTTCAGATGTAGCAACATCTTTCTACCAAGTGATAAAAACCTATCACAAAATAAACACACACCATATGCTCTCTATAAAAGTATGGCACAGAAATGCCTTTGTTTTTTAATCAGAAACCTGGCCAAGACATCAGGACCCCAGAGTGTAGCACTCCTCTGGGGTTCTGAAGCCTGCAGGGGGAACTCAGACAGGGATGGAAAAATTGAGATAGTGACAACATTCCTTCATCTGCTGTCCAACTAGTCATGCTCGCAATGCAGACAGAATGATCACAAGGATACATTTCAGTCTACTGGAGACTATGCCAGCCTTGATCCCTGCACTCAAAGAAAAAGAAGAAAGCTCCCATTTGAGACAGAATGGACCTAAGGTTAATTGTCCTATAGGAAACCTGATGTGTTGTTTTGTTTGAGTAAATTTCATGAAAACTCCAACTTGTTAAAAATTCAAGTTCTTTTAGGGGCAACACACTGTCTATGCAGTAGCTCAAAGATGTCCCCAGTACTGTTCTACACCTATTTTGTGTGTTTTATGTTTTCATATTTAAATCTTTAAACATAGATTAAAATACTTCTATCAAAATACATAAAAAATACAATAGATATATTTATAGCAAACACAAAATACCTTTAGCCAAGTTAGACATTCTGTGCTTGAAGGACACCAGTTGTCTTAGGAACAAATACCCCTCATTGGGGAAGGAGGTGCTGGACACATCAGTAGAATGAACACTTGCGTCTCTTCGACACAGTCCCGCGGGTTACTTTCCCCCTCACAAATCACAAGTTTTGACTTCCATCAAATCAACATGTCATTTACCAAAAAACATGTTGATGATACCAAAGATAGCACCATTATTTATTTCTTGAAAGTCAACCGATCCCTTATATTTGGGGGATAAGTCCCACTATATTTGGTAGTCAGTTTTGCCATCAACATAACAGATTAATTCTTTAGCAGTAATGTGAGATTCCATGAAGATTTTATAATTTTTTAGTTCTTCTTTTCACTGTATTGGAGTTCATTCATCTAAGCACACGACAGTAAGCTTTTCTCTCTTACTGTTAATCCCCACACTGATGTAAGTCTGTAGTCTGACATAAGAATACGCCTAGGTCAGGTTTGCTCACAGTATCATAAAATGCAAGCCATGGATGGATTTTTGGATACAGCTGAAATAACCATGTGGCAAGGAACCGTACGAATATTTGTTTTACAGTAATGGAGCAAGAGAGAAATGGGGAAAATAGGTCAACTTCTGGAAATAGGTAGCATGGGCTATTGAAGGGCAAAAAAAAAAAAAAAAAAAGTCAGGAAACAAAAGGATGCTCAGTTGCCAGCCAATCAGTTTTCTCTTTCCTTCTCCCCCTACCCTTTCTGTTTTAGAAGACTACTTAAATTGATTTTTCTCCTAGGCATTTCTTTTTTTGTTTTCCTACAGGTTTTTATGGTTAATTTCATTTATTTAAATTTTTAGTCCTCAATTACCTTGTTTGACTAGTTTGAGAGCAAAAGCCTCCTACCATGAGTACCTTTTCAGAAAACACACCACACACACACACACATCTTTATCTATAGATTATATATATGGATATGAATATATACACGTACCTAGATACATATATGTGTGTGTATATATAGATAGATATAGATATCTGAGAATTTCCTAGGCTTCTCCATATTCCTAAGAGCAAAATGTAGCAGCAGTAGAGTCTGGATAAAATCAATAAATCAGGAACTTCTAAGGCTGATTAGTTATTCTGGGAGTGAAAATTGAAACAGAAAAGAGGAAGATGAAATGAGAGTCTATCAGAGAAGACCCCGGCAGACTCAGGGTTAGGGTGAAAATCCTAGGATGTACAATAAGAGGACAGGGAACTCCACTCCAGCACAGAGCAGCCGAGAATAAGCCAGCAAACACCGGCCAGCTCCTGGCTACTGCTCATCTCACAATATGGCTCAAGTCAGGTGTTCCGATGTCAGTCCTGGGGTCAGCTCTAGGAAGGGCAGGGAGACCTCTGTGAGTATTCAAGTTGTATCCATTATGGTATCTGCAGGGATCAGCCAACAACAGCCAGGGGGCTGTTTACCAAACTCATTCTCCAGCACCACCCACAAAAACGCTGTGGAAATCACTGCCAAAGCTTACATGGGGATCAAACAGAGAGAACCGAATACAGCCACATAAAACATGTCCCACTCATTTCATCAGTTCTCTTTCTTTAGAGATGGCTGCTGTGGAAGAAATGACTGTTTACGGAAAACAGAGACCCCAGGAATTAATCCAGTCGTCAGGATGAAAGTAGAATGAAAAACTGTTCATTATTCCATTCCACAAATCACACTCCGTGACTTTCCCAGGTCCGGGCTGTAAGACATGTAAGGATAAAATCACCACTCAAAAACAGATCTGGCAAAGGTGAGTGAATGGTTTATAGGGCTGGCCAGGATGGTTCACTGTGGAAGTTCTCCAAAGTAAAAAAAAGGATTCTCCAAATTAACATATCAGAATATTCTACAGAAAGGCAAAATCAGATGGAGATAAGTAGCTCACATACATCCTTGATTTTTCCAAAAGATGTGAGGCTCCAGGCTCTGAAAGGACCAAGCAGGAGCCCACCTGCCATGGAGGTACTGGAGGTGAAAAGTGAGAAGAAATCCAGCCTTCTCCAATCTATATTTTCAAAGTGGAGCTTGGGGCCTAATGGCTCTTACTTCATATCATTATAACAACTGCTTGGGCTCTCTCATTCTTTCACTACTTATCTGTGTTCCTTTATGTTCCAGAGGTCAATTATACACATCACTGCTTTGGATTCCCCTCCAGTTTCGTGGGTCAATCCAATACCCATGCCTACCTACCTTGCACCATAGAATTGGGCTTTGTACGTCATTCCATACGCATACAACTCTCCTTACTGCCTTATGCCTCACTCATCGTTGGGTGCCAAGCTTGAAAGCATCATTGTTTTAGGTCAACATACCTTTTTAACAGAGAAAAAGGAACACAGCAGCTATATTCTCTGAGCCAATGAATTCTTAGTGCCCAACAGAGTCCAGACCACAGCCTCTGTAACTGTTTGTTTCAACACTGAATAGCCCATGTTTAGTTTAGCACCTGGCATGGAGCAGGAGCTCAATAACTATTTGTTGAGAGATTAGAAGTAATCTTTTTTTTTCTTAAATTCCACTTTATTCTTTTATTCTGAAGTTATTCTCTGTACCAAACAAAGGCAGGTTTATAAATCACTGAAATCCTGGTTTAAGGGAATTACTGAACCCAAAGACAGGGTCAAAAATCTCAGAAGTTCCCAAATTCATCCCAATAACCAATGCCCTTCCCCTTCCTTCTCCTGCTCTTCCTCCTCTTTATATCTGGAACCACATCACAGGAAAAGTTCTAGGTTCTTTACCTATATTAACTAGTTTAATCTTTACAAAAACCATATAAGGCAGCGACTCTATTATTCCCACCTTACAGACCAGGAAACAGAGGCCTGAAATGATTTCATAAACCTGCCGAAGAGCACACAGCTAAATTGCAAATCCAGGATTTGAATTTAGGCCAACTGACTTTGGAATGCCTAATCACACCATGCCGCCTCCTGAAAAACAGCTGTCAAGAAGACTAACTGAGGGCTGTGAGGAATTATATCCTGGCCATCCATTCAATAAAACCTTTATTGAGTGCCTGTTATATGCCAGATGCTGAAAAACACCCCCAACAGCCATGAACACTGTTTCTATGTCACAGTCAACATTCCCGTTGCTTTCCCCGTTGCCATTTGCCACCTCTCTCAAACAGTAAGCATGCAGAATCTGTTAGCCTAGGAAATTCAGGAAGAAGCATTCTTTTTCCTTGTCTTTATCTTTTAAAAGCCCTTACAGAAAGCAGTCATGACTCCTCTCGGCCTTCTATGGAACTCTCGCAAGAGCCTGGGATGGCACAGACAGAGATCTGAATGGAACTAAAGAAAGGAATAAAATGGTGTCTGGAAGTCCCTTGGCAAACTTGCTGTGCCCTGCTTTGTACTCAAAAAGGCAAGCCAGAGACAGAGTGGTCTATTCTTGCCCCTTCTGCCCACCCTTGGAGAGGTCTCCTAGGCGGGAAGGGCTCCCCCGTACACACCTTGCACAAAAGGCAGGAGGCAGAGTGGCACGTAGCCCAGGCGGGATCTCTGAATAAAAGGCAGGCTGCTGACTCGTGCTGCCTGTTTAGTCTGACCTTCACACCGCACAGAACCCACCCATGCAGCACGGAACCATCCCCTTCGCCCGGGGGCTGCTGAATCAGCCACGCTGGGAACGACCCAAAGGGAAATTTCAGACTCCCGAGACATTTGGTTTATTCAGCACCATGAAGGAAATAGCAGCCATTCAGTGAGGGAATAAAAATGAGGAGTTGGCTGAATAAAGGTGATAAAAATAGATTTTCCAGCTCTACGAAGATGAATCATTTTGCCATGGGGATTCGCTAGGCTCTGGTTCAGCTTGGTTTTCAACCCAGCCTCATAAATTTGGCTAAGGAAAATTTCCTTCCCCTAGATAACCAATGCCATGAAGCCGTTAGCATTCAGACAGATCTGACAGGATTTTATTAGAGAATTGCCCAGAAATAACCTCCATTCCTTCCTTGGCCTGCAATAAATATTGACTTTGAAGGACAAGGTTCCAGGAGGGCTAGGCGGGGAGAAGCAGCCCTTGAACCCAGACTCGCTGCCTCTTTAGACTCCCCTCTCCAATTTTCTCAATTTTCCCCCCTCCTCATTTTAAGAAATGGAAATTTTTAGAAAGCAAAGGGGTCCGTGGAAACAGGAACAGAATGTGAGAAGGGGCTCAGGTGAGACCACAGGTCAGATGTCCGCAGTTGTCTTTTCCCCACGACACCGCATGCTGTGGAGGACCAGAGAACTGTTGGGATAAACATTTAAGATGTAGCAGAGTTGCTTTTAATTCACAAAATTCTTGAAAATCCTCTTTCTTTTGACCAAACTATGTGTCTATGGGTCTTCCATGGCACACCACAAAAGAAAAAACAAGGCTCCCCTTAGAGAATAAAAAAGACTTCATTAAAAGCAACATGTAGTAGGGCTATCAAGGGACAAGGTGAACTCCAGAGGAAAGTAATTGCGATCAGATTTTAGCCACACTGAGTGCATAAAAAGGAACTTTTTTTTTTTTAACCAAGTGTTTAAATAGCTTCTTTCCTTCCCTCATGGACACCCATAAACATGGATACATGATGGATTTTACTTACCCCTACACGTCCTCCGGTTCTGTATTAAACTCCAGCCTGCCCGCACTGGGAGAGGGGTGGGGCATCTCTCCTCGGTGCTCCAACACAGCAGCTGAAACCTTCCCTCACACTCCCTCTCCCCAGCCCGTCCCCAGCACAGCAAACCCAGCTCTGCCCGGGAGCAGGCTGCAGCAGCCTGAAGTGCTGATGCAGGGAAAGGGAACTTACTGGAAGAGAGCGTGATTGCCACACCTATTGGGGAGGGAGGCGGAGAATTCTGCTCCCTCCGAGGAAGGGGAAGAGAATCCCCAAGAGGTGGAGATGCCCAAATGCAATTCTGCCGGAGAACTCTGTGACATCTCCTGGTTCACCGTAGGCACTTGACGCTATCGGTACATGTGGATCTGCCACAGGCACCCAAGAGGACCCGAGGGACAAGAGTTCAAGTCCCGACTCTGGAATAGAGTAGCTGCATGACCCCAGGCAAGTCGCTGCCTTTCTACGATCCATCATCGTAATCATCGTGAACATAATATATTAAAAGCGCAGGTACAATTTTCCTGGAAACCTACTACGTACGTACCATCCACCACATTAGGCATCGTGCATATATAACATCTCATTTACCCCCACAATACTGAGAGATTTATCAACCACATTGTATAGACGAGGAAACTGGCGAACTCACTCCATGAATCCCCACGAAAATAAAGAATCATCATATCCATTCAGGGCTTTGAATTTAAATGCAGGCATTTAATCTTTGTGCCTGAAATTGAGATGACATCTGAGAATGGAATTTCTGCACTGTTGGGTGATTAATGTGTTTACAGTCCTCTGCTGGTATAATTCTGAGGTACTAGTATTTATGGTTATGACTGTTCATGCCACTGCAAAACCCATTTCCCACCTGTTGCTTTTTATGAAACCTCCCTAAAGGATATGAAATATTTCTTTGTGCAGATTCTAAAAACGGGGATCCTGAAATATGTGAACAGAAACCTCATGTGTGGATTTCCCATTTAGAATTTTCAAATGCTATAAAACACAGTGTTTACAACCAATTCATCATTTATAAAAGTTTATTAGATTGATATGCCAACTGACTACTGGTATACTGCTATTTATTGATGCCAATACATCAAATGTGAGGCTGACATTCAATATTTATTAATAACCTCTGTGTTTCTTTGCCTATTTTATAGTTTCCATGCATTATGCTCTATTTTACCTTTATCTTCATTCCATTTTTTAAGTGAACTTTTTATTTCAGTGCAGTTTTGAGATTTACAGAAAATTGCAAAGAAGGTCCGAAGAGTCCCAGCATAGCCCAGCATCTGACACTGCTGTGCGACACATTTATCACAGCTAACGAACAAACACTGCGATCCGATTATTAACTAAACTCCATGTTTTGTTTGGATTTCATTAGTTTTTTGCTAATGGGCTTTTTCTGTTCCAAGAGTCCATCCAGGACACCACATTATTTTTAGTTATCCTATCTCCTTTATTTCCTCTGGACTTTCCTTGTTTCTCGGACTTTCCTCGTTTTTGATGGTCTTGACAGTTAGGAGGAGTCCTGGTCAGGTATTTTGTACTTCATTTTGGGTTTGTCTGACATTTTTCTTGTGGTCAGAGTAGGGTGATGGGTTTTAGGGAGGCAGATCACCGAGGTGAAGTACCATTTTCATAAAATCCTATCAGTCATCTTTTTTTTTTTATTAAGTGGGGAACATATTTAAGTCAAAACAAAACTTCAAACTGAACAAAGTTAAACAGCAACAATTAATAAATCAACAATTAATTTATCAACAAGTGATAAATTAAATATCAACCAAGTGACTCAGAAATATAATATTTTATATTGAGGAAAGAACAACAGAGAGGGAAGCTAATTTTTGTACCCACTGAGATGAGGGGAGACCCAAGATTCTAACAAGAAACAGCTAGTTACAAGAGAGGTATCTAGCAAATTCTTTTGAAATGCTTGCCAAGACAAACTTCCTACAAAAACAATCTCAGATTATGGCACATTTTGAGAGAAGTACTGGTTTAGTCTAGCACGGTTTCACCCTTTTATACAACACTTGCAGAGATTGGGCAAAATTTCTCCTGTTATCAAACAACAGAATCCCTACAACCCCAGGTTTGGAGTACAAGCTAAAACTTGGTTCCACAGAAATTTCTTCTTGAGGTAAGCTATGATTATGAAAAAAAAAATAGAAGAAGTAAAACTTAGGCTGAAATATGTATTTCCTGCTATTATATATTTTTTCCTCACAGTTCCTAATTGAAGGCCTGTTCCTGAGAGAGAAAAAGTGAGGAACTGATGTAATGTCACAAACTAGCAAACACCGTCCAATGAAAGATAAGGGAGAACAAGTGGTTTCTTTCTTCAAAGAATGGCTTTGGGTTGTTGTTTTTTTTTTTATCCCCCCAGGGACAGGAAGGGGAAAAAAACTAAAAAAAAAAAGTTTTATAGCACTGCTATATATAACGTTCCACCTCGGCACAGACACAAAATAATTATGGAAACAAGCTTGGAAAAATAATTTCTGGTGCATGAAGAGGATTTTAGCTAGCAGGTCTAGGCATTCATAACACATGTGAATAAGAATTGAAGTGCTCGGCTGGCTTACTCACTGTTATGGGCTGGCGAGTGTATCCCCCTGCCCCATTTATATATTGAAGTCAGAACCCCCAGTAACTCAGAAATGTGACTATATGTGGAGACAGGGTATTTAAAAAGGTAATTACGTTAATGCAGCCATTAGAGTGGGCCTTAATCCAATGTAATTGGTGTCCTAGGAAGAGATTAGGGCATGGACACGCGCATGCGTATACACACAGGGGAGACCATAAGAAGATGGCTGTGCGCAAACAAAGGGAAGAGGCCTCAGAAGGAAACAACCCTGCCCTCATCTTGATCTTAGACTTTCAGCCTCCAGAATTGTGAGAAAGTTCATTTCTGTTACTTAGGCCCCTCAGGTGGTGATATTCTGTCAATGGCAGCCCTAGCAAACTAACCTGCCTTCCTAGTACTAAGAGGGAAGTATCAAGGAAGATGAGAAGCTAGAGGGTACAAGATTGGTGGGATATCATAGCTCAATGAATTGTCAATTAATTATACAAAGATCTTTCTAAGCCGTGATCTGTCACAATTTTCCTATCTAAGTGCAATTGCTAATGGCTCCTCCTGTGGTCTCCAACTAATTTCAACACCTCTCCTTCCTCCCCACTATCTCTGCCAACATAGCTCACACACTCCAAAGATAAGACTATAATTTGGAGGGAAAATCTTCAAAGCTTGTGGTTTTAGAAAAAGAAATAATTTGTCTTCATATATACTTAAGCATAAGGATTTAATGTCAAAATAATCCATTCATTAACCTCGTCCAATTTTTTATAACTTTTTCCTTGAGTTCCAAATCAACATTTCCAGTTGTTTGCCAGACATCTGCACATGAACGAATACCTCTTAGATACAGCAAACTCAAAATGTCCAAAAGAGAATTCATCTTTTCTACTGGAAACCATTTCTCATCCACTGCTCCCATGATTCCTATTAACTGCATCATTATCCTCTAAGTTGGCTCGAGTCCAAAATGTAGATGTCATCTTCCTCAGATTATTTATCATATTTCATCAATTCTACATTCTACAATGTACTTTTTTTTTTTTAACCTCTGAGATAAAGATGCATCTTTCCATTGCTGGTGTCTTAGCGCTGTGCCATAATTTAATTGGCAGCTTTTTTTCAATTAGTCATACTTCACAAAATGGTGTGTTATAATTGATGACATACTACATTCAGGGAAAAACATAGAAACATAAATCCTGTCTCCTCACCTCCACTCCCACTGTTCCTACCAAGATTTAGGTGCTCGTCGTCTCTTATTTGGACTACTTGTGTCCTAATTGACTTTTGCTGCTGGTCTCTTTCCATAATCTGCTTTTCACACAGTCCCCAGAGTTGTCTGGGACATGAGATCCTTTTGTTTTCAGTGGCTCTTACTCATATAAAACATGTCCAGACACCTCCAGGTGGCATTTCTGGTCTCAACTTACTTTCCTCGTCCACTTTCCACAGCACTGATTTTTCTCAGGGATCCTGAGACTCCAGCTGCGGCCACATGCAAATACAAGCCACTCCCAGGCAAGACGCAGGCTCTTGTGGCTCCGAACATTTCTCATTCCATCCCCAGAAGCTAGAATGTCCTTCCCCCAACTCTTCACTCTCCACTATTTGTGGATGCCCAGTTCAGACAGATCCCGCAACTTCCAAAGTTCTTAATCTCAAATAGGTATTTTTTTCTTGTTCCTCCTTGCATATTCTACTCCATTAACATTTCACATTCTACCTTTATTAGACCTTATGTGTGTATTTGTCTCCCAGAAGGTGACCTCCTGAAAGGCAGGAATTATGTCTTGAGTCACAAGTAGATTTTCAGTTGGAAATCGAGAAAGAACATGCCATCTCTCTTTAGTGCATATGAGCAGAGGAAAACTGGAAGATAGAGCTTAAATGTCATGTAAGAGAGGTGATCCAAGGAAAACTGTTATTTTTAAAGTCCTATAAGAGACAAATTTTCAGGAAAATAAGCAATCTTTGCCCTGATTTCTCAAATAGATTAACATAACCATTTCACTCACTGTGGCAGGCAGCTTCTGAAAAGCTCCCAGTGACCTTCCTCCTGTATACAGGTCCTTGTGTGATCTACCTTGGAGGGTGGGCTGGACTAGTGACTTACTTTTATTTTATCTTATTTTTGTGACTTGCTTTTAATCAATAGAATATGGCAGAAGTGATGAGATGTAACTTCTGAGATTAGGTTATAAAGGACTGTGACTTCCATCTTGTTTGTTCTCTCTCTCTTTCTGGTTCTTCTGGCTTACTCACTCTGATGAAACAAGCTGCCACATTGTGAGATGTTTTGTGTGAACAGGCCCACATGGCAAGGAACTGAAGATGGCTTTGGCCAACATCCTGCAAGGAACTGAATCCTGCCAATATCCCTGTGGGTGAGCTTAGAAGCAGAGCCTTCCCTAGTCAAGTCTTGAGAAGACATTGGCCATCTTCTTGACTTTCACCTTCTGAGAGATGCCAAACCAGGGACCCAGCTAGGCCATACCCAGAGTCTTGACCCACAGGAAGTATGAGACGATAAAGGTTGTTTTAAGTCACTAAGTCTTGGGGTAATCTGTTACACAGTAATGGATAATTAATACACTCACCAAACAAGAAAATCAGAAGGTAGATAATCATAGGACGGATGGGAAGGACGAAAAAAAACCCCTCTACTGAGTCTTCCCAAGTACTCCAAACAGATGTACAAAGGGACTAACTTATTGGTCTGATCCAATCACATCAGTAGGCATCAGAATTCCCTTTCATTCTGTCCAACTCACCGCAGAATGGGTCTCATCAGTGGTCACACTTTCATCTGGGATTCACCATGTGGCCAAGTCTTTTGGTTTAGCTCACCAACTACCTATACTCCTGGTACCTAAGAGTGACGTATTCCATGGGAAATAAACCTAGAAGTTCACGTTAGCTCAGGGAAAACCTTAAATACCTTTCTGAGGGTATGGATTGTATTCCATATGCAGTGGGCACCCACAGAAAGTTATCTGAGAAGATAAGGGACACGAGACAATCTGTACTCTTAGAAGTTACCTGTGGAAGCCGTTGCAACTAGCAGCACGCAAGCCATACTGACTTGGGGGGCAGCAAATAAACTAAGCAACCCCTAGCTTCACATTCTACCATTTGACTGGAGGCAGGATTGAGTACCAAAGACTTTGTGTATTGCTGTTTTTCCCTGCAGTCTTTGCTCTGTTGTGTCCAAACTTACTAAAATGCTAACCACCCTCCCTACCTCTGCTCGGCCTTGGCACCATACTCAAAAGCAGCAAACTGAGCATTCCTTCTGTGTGTGGTATGAGAACACGACCGATGTTTCTCTCACCATGCCAGGGATGAGGATAAAGGAAAGTGTGTCATTAAACTCAATTTTGGCCGAGATTCTTCATGAGGTCTATTCATTTCTCTCTGCAAAAATACCTCCTGCACACAGAACATGACTCAGCTATCAGTTTTTACTTGTCCCCCAAAGGAGCAAGACCACCTCCAGAGACCCCTCATCATAACCATGCAATGACCACAAAGACCAGGGTAAGGCAGGAGAACACACTGAGTGGGAGGGTTCCTAGTCTCTCCCACTCCCCTGGTCATGAAGGACAATTCTGTGTCGCCTTCCTCCCGAGTCTTTGTTACCCAGAATCAGAACCACGTGTGAAGGGGGAACTGAAAGGAGTCGAGCATAGCTGATTGCTTTGCACTAGAAAAGGCTGAGGGCGAGTAGAGACAGAGAAAAGCATCAGAAGCAAGACAGACAAGACCCGGTCCAGTGTGAGTCTGGACGACTTTAGGTAGTTGGAGGTGGGGAGTGATTTGAAGTGAGCCGGCAAGAGTAAGATTTGTGTGTGTGTGTATGTGAGTGTGTAAAGAGAGAAAAACAGAGAAAGAGAGGAGGGCATTTTAGAAAGCTCTATTGCATGTTCTAAATGGAATCACTCTATAACATTCTTTTGAAAGACTTCAGTAAAGATTTCTAATCTATTACTTTATCATTTGTTGAACTGGTGCTTCCTGGACTATGGGGCTTGAGGTGTGGCCACATGGAGATTGATTTTATAGGAGTGACAGTAGAAATACTACATTTAAAACAGGGCATCACCCCAATTTGGCAAAGTTAATAAATCTTAATGATGAGAGGTTGTCTTCTAAAAACATATGAGATCTCCTTAGAGGTTGACACCTCCAAAGATAGATATTCAGGGGTGTTGAGGTTCAATGACAGTATAAGGCCTAAAGGACACAGTAGAAAGGGCTCAGTCTCTGGAGTTGGGCAAACCAGGGTCCAAATATCAATTCTGCCTCTTGTTTACTGGAAAGCTGGTAACTTACTCCTTTGTACCTTTGTTTCCTGAGATACATAAAGATACAGCAATAACTACATTGCAGGGCAATCGTAAAGATTAAGGATGATTCAGCACTGTACCTGGTACGTGCTAGGTATTTACGATATGATGGTTATCATTATGGTCACTTACACCTCTGGCCTCCCTCTTTGCCTGCTCTGCCTCCCTCCTGGCCTCAAATGTTAACTTTAACTGGAAGAGAAACAGAGGCAGAGAGCAGAACTTGGACCAGCTTCTTCTGAGGATGTTTATAAGCAAGCCAGCCTGTTGAAGGAAGGGAAATGCTTGAGAAATTCTAAAGGCAGTTGTAGAATATGAACCTAAAACATCAGACGCTGCTGGAGACGAGCTAAGGCACACAGAAGCTAACCTCCAGGTAGGATTTGCAGGAAACCAGTCCTTGGCAGGCAGACACCCAAAACACCTGGGACTTAAATTTATGGTGTTGTCATCTGCCTAAAATGATTAAGTTTGGGTAAGGGCTTTTCACAACTGCTACTCAGTTTTCAACACCTTCGTGTGTTTACCTTTTGTCCAGAACAATATTTTTAATCTTCTCATAATGTGGAAATCTCTACTGCCTTTTCTTCTTTTCCCCTGCTCTGACCTCCCTCAGATGATGAAACATCAACTGTTCTGGTATCAGTTTCATAAAATAAAGCAGATACCCTTTGAAAGCTTCCTAAAGTGCACAGAGTTTATGGAAACTCACATTTTTTGTCCATTTCAGGAAGCTCAGCTCTAAGTATATTTAAAATCTTATCTTTTGATTAAAGAAAAATACATCCTTTTTCTAAAAAAGAAGTTTTTGAGTGGGATAGGGTAACTAAATGGTAAGATAATTCTACTAGTCCCATGTCTGCCGTATCCTACTGAACTTCAGCTAGAGTCAAATGTCTATCATTCATGAGGCAAAAAGATGTTTCATGAAGTGAAGCCTTTCACAGAGCGTGGGAAGATATTTTGAAGGTAGTGGCCAAAATGTAGGTAGTGGGGAGCAGGGGGTGGGCAGAGATGAGCTGAAAGAGCAAGGCTTTGCTTTCCCCTCTTTCTCACAAGAGGGAAAATAATCTGTCATTTACATGTATCCCATTTTCAACTGGAAGCTTTTATGAGTGACACAACCAAGGAGGGTAGCCTGGGCTCTGTATCCATCTCAGCATTTACTCTTTGTGTGATCTTGGGCAAATAGTTCCCCTTTATAGACCCACGTGTCCTCATCTGTAACACAAATATCTCAAGCTGCCCCTCCAGCTGTAAAATTCTCTTTTCCTCAGATCGCTTTCACCCTCATGGATTCACATGCAAGATCAAGCCAATCATGACAGCTCTAGAAAGGATCAGCACCCGAGGGCAGAATCCCCAAATACCAGCTCTTTCCAATTATACTTCACACGTGCGTACACACACACATATACAATGGCTGTTATAATTAAAATCTGGGCAAGAGAAAGCTTCATCCCTAAGTTCCCATTGTTAGCAAGGACTTCATACATTTGTGTCTCTCGCACAGAGTCTGTTTCTGGGATGAAAGAGAATTTCGCACAATCTCTAATGACCATTAACTTGTGTTTCGGGATGTGGCTTGATTGTGCAATCCTGACAAACTGGCAAATTAAAGGGCAGCATTTTTAAATGTCTTTGGGATGCCAAGACCTAAATTTGAGGTCTTTCTCTCTGGCAATAGCTAACAGTATCACTAACACCTAAAAAAGAATGCGAGCATCTGCAGGCGGTCACCACGCAGCTTCACATGTCAGCAATCGCCACAGAAGAAACCCAGACCCGGATCCAGGGTCTTTGCATTCTTGCCAGGAAATCATTTTCAACTACTTTGCTTTAACACCTTCACCCCTGAATTCTTTGGAACCACAGCTCAACTCAGGGGCTAAAATACACCTATTCATGCCTTTGTAAATCTACACATGTTTATAATTTGGGGTTGTGATGTGAAAACACACTTCTCTATTTAACTTCAAGTCAAGCAGCTAGGCCATCTTCATGGATGCATCTCAACACCAGGCCCATTAAGACACACACGCATGGGTTCCAGGCGTGAAAAACCCTCTGGCCACACTTCTTAGGTCTCCATGGCCCCTGCTACTGAGGACTTCTAGATCCCTAGATGATCAGGGACCTGTCAACCCCCTGACAAGGTTCAAACCAGCCCAGAGGTCTGTAGGTGCACTTGAGGGGCTCTGTGGGCTCTTTCCTGACTGTCACAAATAAAAGAGGAAGAAAATGCCATGTGAAGAATACGCTCACATGAAAGACTGAATCGCTGCGGACCCAAGTTGGTCTCTGCCAGCTTCAAATCTACTGCTTACTCAAGATTCCCCACCCCAGCCCCTCAAGGAAAAATAAGAGAACTAATGCCTTTTAATCTCCAACTCTTTATATTGCAAATTTTCAAGCCTACCAAAAACTTGCAAGAACGGTACCATGAAAACTGTATATCCTTTCTCTAGATCCAACATTTTGCCACATTTCCCTTCCTCTTTTCCTTCCTTTCAGTCTCTCTCTCTCCAGTGTTTGTGTATATAAAATTATACATTACAGACCAGACTCCTATTTGCTGAACAATGTGAGGATTAATGTACACACTGTGACACTTCATCTCTAAACAGGCCAGCTTATGCACCTCCTAACATCAAGAGTATCCCCCTTTGTCCACAACTATCTGTGATAACATAGTTATCACACGCAGGAAGTTCAAGACTGAGAGAATATTATTATCTAATATTCAATCTACACTCAAATTCCTCCAGTTGTCCCAATAATGTCTATCATAGTTGCTCCTTCTCAATCAAGGATCACATGTCCTTTGGCATAATCTCCTTAATCACCTTTCATCTGTAACCATTTTTCTAGCCTTTGGGGAGGGGAGGTGTCTTCATGGTATGTCCCCTCATACTGGACTTGTCTGATTGTTCCCTCAGAGTTGGAGTCAGGCCAAATATTTTGGCGGACATTCTATCAAGGTGATGCTGTGACTTCTTAGTGCATCACTAAGACACCTTCCATTGTTTGCACCCATTATCCATATTGGTAACTTTGATCATGGACAATTAACTGTTTAAAGCTACAATGTCTTAACATAAATACTAAACAATTTACACACCTTCTATTTCACACTGTTAACAAAAGGTATTCAAAATCTTACTTCCCAAAGCATATTTCAACAGAACTATCTTTTATCTCTCTAATATATTGTCATTTTTCCTAAACTAAGAAATGCTAATTGTATTCTATGATAAAAGGTCATACGTAACATTACAGGCTTCCAAAAGGAAGTAGTTTTTCACTGGGTCTTGATAAATAAATGAGATTGTGTCAAGAGTCCGGGGGGAAAGCATTATATTCACAAGAAGTATCATGAGCAAAGGCATTGTACATGGGAGTGAATAATGTTTGAGGAACTGTGGGTTGACTGTAATAACCCAGGCAAGAGACGAGGCCTACTCTAGGTCTTGTCTAGGGCCCAAGGAGATGCAGACAAGCAGACAGATTGGGGAAAGTTGCCAAATTCTGAGAACTGAACTGAGGCAACTGTACATCTATGATGCCTTTATTGGCACTGGGAAATCGGTAGGTGGGAGTGGTCATTTAAGTCTAATTTGAATATGTTAAGTTGTGGTCTGGTAGGACATTGATATGGAGCTGTCCAATAAACAGAATAAAAGGTCCGGAATTCAGAAGAAAAAATGTGGTGAGCAATGATGATTTGGGTCAGCGCTATGAAGAGTTGGAGTCATGGAGATAGACAAGAACATGAGTATAGAAAGAGATCAGACAATAGATTTGAAGGGAGAATCTAGAAGAATATTAACAGAATGGGGGAATGGAGGAGAGAAGGGTGGCCATTTTGTTTCTTGCCAGGACCCCAACTACTGTACTAGTTTTTGGGAATGTTGTTTTGAAGGTAATTGTAGGAGAGGAAAAGCATTTGACCAGATTTATAGTTTCAGGAATCATTAATGAATGGGTAGCAATTAACTACACTTAGATAAGCATTTTCAGGGGGACTGAGGGTAACTCTGTTGTGTGTGTTTCCAACATCACCACGCAATTAACTCAATTCTGATACTAGGTACCTGGAGATCATGTCAGATCCCACAGGTTAAGGGCTCAGTCCCATGAGACTTGCTCCCCTCCCTACTTCAGATAGCAATCCCAAGCCAGGCTGTCACCTGTGCTTCTGACCAATGGGCTGTAAATCTGAGGTTCCCATGACCTCCTCCTTGGGCTTGATTAATTTGCTAGAGTGGCTCACAGAACTCAGAGAAACATGGACTGATATTTACCAGTTTATTATAAAAAGGATATTATAAAGGATACAGATGAATAGCCACATGAAAAAGTATATAGGGCAAGGTATGTGGGAAAGGGCAGAGAACTTCCATGCTTTCTGGGACCGCCACTCTCCCCAGATCTCCACAGATTCAGCAACCTAGAAGCTCTCCAGGCCCCCGTCCTTTTGGGTTTTTATGGAGGTTCCATTGGCCACTGGCGATTGGACTCAATTTCCAGCCCTCTCCCTTCCCTGAAGTTTGGGGGTGGGGCTGAAAGTTCCAACCCTCTAATCACCTGGTTGGTTCCCCTGGCAACCAACCCCCCACCAACCTTGGGGCTTTCCAAAACTCACCTCATTAACAAAAAGTCAGGTGTGGTTGAAAGGGGCTTGTTATGAATAATAAGACACTCTTTCACACTTTACCGAACTGGAGCTATTTCAGGAACCAATGACAAAAGACCAAATATGACTACAAAGATGTGCCCATGGCTCTTATTGCTTAGGAAATTCCGAGGGTTTTAGGAGCACTGTGCTAGAAATGGACAAAGACCAAATATATATTTCTTATTACAACGACCACAATAACAAACTGGTAAAGAAGATATAAGTGATAAAGAATGAAGGTAAGTGAGGAAGTGTGATTTGGAAAAGGGCAAGAAAGAGGCAAAATGATAGAAAGGACAAAGTGGAAAGGAAACTCAAATGGAAAAGAAAAGAGGAGAAATAAAAGTCATGGATAGCATGGAAAGAAAGCACCCAGGGCCCCTTGTTTTCTTGAACCAAATTCCTGCCTACTCTAAAGCAGAGGCAATATGTAAAGAATAACATTTGATCCATGATAAGAAATGCTGTAAAGATCAATGCACATGTCCCAAGCCTATAATTTTACTGGAATTACGTATGATTCACATTTGAATTCAAGTTTCAAAATCCTTTTCTCCTTTTCTGGACTCTGGGCTACTTGCTCCTGTTTACATGATTTTAATGAGACCTCCCTTGGCTTCATGCTGTGCGTTTTGTTCCTATAACATCAAATCCCAGAGTCCAAAGGTCAGGAGAGGCCACAGGCTTGAGGCCAAGCAGATATTTGTCAGCATCATTAAGACTGTGACCTTAACATTTGGAAGAAATGGACTTCATAAAACTTCTAAAATAATATATGTACACATTACTATATATAATATATAATATGGATATATAGATTATTTATTTTATAAAATTATTCAAATCCATTCCTTCCAAATTTATCTATCTATCCATCTGTTAACTTACTTGGCTACATGATTCTGACAAACATTAGAAGCATTTTTGATGAGTAATTACCACCTTACTACTAACTAGTATGGGAAATAAAATGCATCCACAGAAATAGCAATTCTTACGATTAAAAAAAATCCACTTTGTTCAACGTGCTGAAACCATGTACCTTATTACCATAACCCTCACAGTTCTCAAACACAATCTCTTTTGGGGGAGGGACGTCTAATTTCAATTAGTCATCCTGATATGGCTAAGAAACTTTCTGACAACACTCAGTAAGGTCTATGTAGGAGCCTGCCTAAATTCTTGATATTTTTCTAATTGTTTTCTGCCAAACCACAGGCAGAGAAGGAGGTCACACTAGAAACAGTCAGCGAGTCCTTACCGGGCCACATACATCCTTAGTTTTTTGTACACAGGTATATGTGTGCACGTTCCTTCCAGAACTAAGCTATGTTCGTCTTCTTGATCTTCCACTTTCCCCCTTTTTACATAAAAGGCAACATCAACTAAATAATTAACATGAGTTGCCAGTAATTATGAAATGTATCAATGCATTAAAAAATTCAGCTCCTGACCACATGTGAACCCGTAAGTTTTGTCTGTTTAAACGAATAGGTTCAGAAGGGCAGGGGCTTTTCTGAAACAAGTCTCCAGAGGACATAAGGATCACCTTAGTGTCCATTATGTCTTCAGAAGAGTTGGTCTCCAAATGTGGTATTTAAGCACAAGTAGATTTTAAGGCTGAAAATGGCAATTTATGGGGCGCCTGGGTGGCACAGCGGTTAAGCGTCTGCCTTCAGCTCAGGGCGTGATCCCGGCGTTATGGGATCAAGCCCCCACATCAGGCTCCTCTGCTATGAGCCTGCTTCTTCCTCTCCCACTCCCCCTGCTTGTGTTCCCTCTCTCGCTGGCTGTCTCTATCTCTGTC